>NW_028170854.1:0-115000 GCF_963971535.1 Notolepis coatsorum | reverse complement strand
AAGCACAGACACTGCATGTGTGTTACTAGGTCTGCCTTTAAAGCTCCCAGCAGGTAACCAATCAGCACTAATTGGCTAATTGGCAGCCCTCACCTGCATGCCCCGTGACACAGGAGTACTCAGGCCTGCCTGCACAGTGACACAGAAGTGATCAGCTCCTGGTACATAACACCTCCCCCACCAAACTGGTTGCCCCAGAGGCAACCACCACACAACAACCCATAAACAAAAACAAAAAAAACCACTGTGACCCATCAGTTGTCAGGGCCACTACCACAACAGCGATAGCGGGTCGGCCCCTGTCGAACACGACCACCAACCGTTTTGTATGCTCCCTTTCAACAGGCCCCTCCACCGATACCGACCTGTCAAAAACAGACTGCAAACCAAAATCAACCTGAGAACTGCGCTCAACAGAACAGAACACAGCAAAACAAAAACCATAGATCACTGATACCACCACTGCGCCCATATCCATCCCACCTGGCACTGGCAGTCCAGGATACTGCAAGCCGTGAACATCCAGAGTAGGATGTTCCGCCTCAGGTACAGCCCCACCGTACCTGGAACATGGCAGTATGACAGTCACAAAAACGTCTGGAACACCATCTAAAATGGCGTCACCCAAAATAACATTGTCCTGATCAAAATCAAAATGGCTGCCACTCAACAGACCAGGTCGCGAAGGCGGCTCCTGCCCCACAGGACACAGGTAACTAGGTTGACCATCACACCTAGTGCATGGCAGAGAATCAGTGTGGACATGTGGATCAATGTCAGAATCATCAACTGACATACTGAGACCATCCCTGCCCACAAGTGAAACATTAGGGACAATAGAGCTACTGTGGGAAGGCTGGCAGCCTAAGTCAGGCTTAGTAGCCTCTCCAACTAGAACGGTGTCACATGAAACAACAGCACCTCTCATAGCATCCTTCCCACACTCCTCCTCCAATTCGTTCGTGGCCTCAGCCACCATACAGGCTGGGAAGACCCTGAGACACTGCGCTGCCGTACCATCTCCTGCCACATGCTTCTCCGGCACGCATGTCAACTCTGGTTTCACCACCGGGCCTAACACAAAGCCACAATCAAGAGAATCATTATGCAGAGGTAGATCCACAGTGTGCTTTCCAAAATTCTCAACAGGTACACATTTTAATTCAACAAAGAATGTGTCACTAAGTGTAATGTCCCAAGTCGAAGTGTCAACAACATCACTTTTGTCCTTTGACATTTCCCGAGCCACAGCACACACAGGAAACACTCCTGGATGTTTCTGTGCCAGCTCATTAGGGACCTCAGAAACCACAGGAATGGGAGTTACAACCGGAGTAGCCAACACTTTGTCACCAGCCAAATCATTCCCTAGAATGAAGGACACCCCCTTTATGGGAATGTGAGAACATACCCCCACAACAACATTGCCTGATACTAAGGGAGAATTGAGCGTGACCTCATGCAAAGGTGCATCCACAAATCCACCCCCAAAGCCCCGAACAACGACACCGGAATGCAAATAAGAGTTTTCTGTAAACGGCAAAACCCCCTCCAGAATGAGGGACTGAAAAGCACCGGTATCTCTCCAAATTGTTATAGCCTGTTTGGACTCTAGTGCATTAGTCAGGGAAACAAATCCATTCATCATAAACCTTGAGGAACCCTCGAGCTCTTTGTCCACACGTTTGATACTTCCCCCATCCCCATCTAACGTTGGCATAGGCGTTCTGCATATGGTTTCTACCAGAGCCACGGTTCTGAAATTTTTCTGCTCAAGCACCGGGCACCCAGCAACGATATGACCAGGTTCTTTACAGTAGAAACAGATAATCCCTTCTGGGAATGCACCAGCAGAACCACCCCGCCTAGGAGGTGAAGTTAACTGACCAGCAGACACAGGTTTTGGGAAACGCCCCCCCTGAACAGGACGCCTATCCCCGGACTCAACACGGTAGTCCTCCAAAAACACGGACTTGTGTGTCAACACAAACTCATCAGCAAAGACAGCGGCGTCGCCTATCTTCGATACCTTACGCTCATTTAGATGTGTGGAAACAGTATCAGGAACACATCTTTTAAATTCCTCTAGGAGAATCAACTGCCTAAGCTGCTCTCTTGACTCTGCCTTCTGAGAAGTGCACCACCTGTCAAACAGGTTCTCCTTCTCCCTTCCAAATTCAACATAAGACTGCCCCTCCGACCTGCGATAACCTCTAAAACGCTGACGATAGGCCTCGGGGACCAACTCATAAGCCCTCAAAATGGAAGCTTTAACCAGCTCATAATCAGCGCTTTGTTCAAGGGACAGAGCAGTGTAGGCTTCTTGTGCCCTACCAACTAAAACACATTGCAGCAGCAGTGTCCAGGCGGTATCAGGCCACTTCAATGTGGTTGCCACCCGTTCAAAAAGGGGAAAATATCTTTCCACGTCTTTCTCAAAAAATGGTGGCACCATCCTAATATTCCTGCCTACATCAAACCCGGAACGTGACTCTGGATGCAGAGCACCCGCCTGCAAGGCAGCATGCTTATATTCAAGCTCCTTCTGTGCACGCTCATGCTCCAACAACATTTGTTTCTTCTTAAACTCACGCTCCTCACGCCTCTCTTTAAGCTCACGCTCCTCTCTCCTCTCCTCACGCTCTCGCTCTAGCTGCCTTTCCTTAAACTCCAACTCCCTTATCCTCCACTCACCCTCTACACCAGGTAATAGCGGAGACGCGCCAGACGAAGGAGGCTCCTCCACCCTCTCCTCAAGCACCTGCTCCCTAACGAGTAACACCCTTAACGCACTCAAGGCAGACGGCTTCAAACATTTCTCCCCTGCAGAAAGCTCCACCCTGTAGTGTACAGCAAGTTCTAGCAGTTGTTCTTTGGAAAACTTCCCTAACAAGTCATGAGACGGGCGATCAACAAAGTCCCTGATGGAAGCCATTGTCACTGAACCAGCCACCCCAAGCTACACACCCTACCTCACAGTCACAAAGAACCACTAACGAACCACAAAGACCCCCCCAACGAACCACTGAAGAACCACGAAGAACCACTGAAGAACCATGAAGAACCACTGAAGAACCACTGAAGAATGCCAAATGCCAATAATAACAACCAGAAGGGAACGCGGTGGAAATGTGAGCTCTACGGAGCGCACCTTTCTAGGTTGCAAAAGAGAAAAAAAAGAATAAAAATAAAACACACCCACCCTAAATAGACGTGTCATACATGCAGGGTGTTACAGTAGGTGCTACCAGGTATGCTCACCAAACACTCAAACAAACAAAATAAATCCAACAAACAATCCCAAACAGGTGCGCCTTCTAACCTGATGTGACTACATATGCTTCTACGTCTAAACTGCAGTCAAAACCGGCCCACCACATGTCTACCCTAAGAAACACTAAATCAAGCCCTACCACACTACCTGTGTTTTCTGGCCGCCCTAATCTACCTACCCTTAAACTAATGCCCTGTAGACCTAACCATCTTCAACCACACCTGCTACCAGTCAAAGATCATACTTGACCATCCACCCGTCCAGTACATGATACGGTACCAGACAAGCAGATGGTGCTAATCCCTTCCCTGACTGCCCCAGGAGTACGTGGTGCACAGGACGCTAACCAACAACCAGAAAATAATGTCCCTATCTACATGTGGTGCCCACTAAACTATATATTTTAACAGCATAAGTAGTCGCATCAAATTACAAACAAATACGGCATACTCACCTGTTTGATGAAATGGCTCAGCCCCCACGTTACACCATATGTAACGAACACCACCCAAACCATAATACCATGACACCCTGTGTAACACAAAAAAAAACCACCAAACAAATTTCTAGGGGTAAAAGATCCCGGACGAGCGCCCAACTGTTACGACCCTGGCTCATGGGCACGCAACCTATGTGCAAACCAACACCAAAACCCTGTGCTCTAACTCGAAGTGCTACTATCTCAAGGAACTATTAATATAAATGTAAACTAAAGTACTAAGGTAAACCCAACGGACAAGGACTGGAAGAACCTGACAGCTCTTCTTCTAAGCACAGACACTGCATGTGTGTTACTAGGTCTGCCTTTAAAGCTCCCAGCAGGTAACCAATCAGCACTAATTGGCTAATTGGCAGCCCTCACCTGCATGCCCCGTGACACAGGAGTACTCAGGCCTGCCTGCACAGTGACACAGAAGTGATCAGCTCCTGGTACATAACACTACCACACTACAGAACGTTAACCCTTTCACTACCACACTACAGAAGGTTAACCCTTTCACTACCACACTACAGAAGGTTAACCTTTCACTACCACACTACAGAGGGTTAACCCTTTCACTACCACACTACAGAAGGTTAACCTTTCACTACCACACTACAGAAGGTTACCCCTTTCACTACCACACTACAGAAGGTTACCCCTTTCACTACCACACTACAGAAGGTTAACCCTTTCAATGCCACACTACAGAAGGTTAACCTTTCACTACCACACTACAGAAGGTTAACCCTTTCACTACCACACTACAGAAGGTTACCCCTTTCACTACCACACAGTCCTCTGAAAGGCGCTATATAAAACAAAGTTATTATTATTATTATTACTACAGAAGGTTACCCCTTTCACTACCACACTACAGAAGGTTAACCCTTTCACTACCACAGTACAGAAGGTTAACCCTTTCACTACCACACTACAGACGGTTAACCCTTTACTACCACACTACAGAAGGTTAACCCTTTCACTACCACACTACAGACGGTTAACCCTTTCACTACCACACTACAGACGGTTCTATATTGTGTTAGCTTCCGCTCAGCGTCATTCTGCACATATCTCGCTCCAGTGACGTGCACTGAATAAAAACTTCACAATGTACCTTTACATACCAACATCCGTCTGACCATACCCCCATCTGCTACCTACATAATCAGGGGTGGGGCCACACACTCATCTCCTTCTCAAATTTCACCCTAAGAGAGTGCCTGTATACCAATCACTTGAAATCTGCTCGGCTTCTTAGGCGGCGGATGGAGGATCTTGGTCTGACGCGCATGATGGTCAAACTAGTGGGCCGCGACCGAGACCTGGTTGAACCCAGGATTCTCTGGACAAGCGGAAGCTTCTCGGTCCCATGCAGGCCCCATCTTTCACATGAATGTGGAAGTACACCCTAACGAGGAAATGTGGGCATGGATCTTCTTTATCGGTAGTTCCATGCTCAAGTCGGATGCAGCCCGTATGGGAATTGAGCCGACTCCGCTGTATGTCTGGTAAATCACCGTTGAAAACTGTGTTGGCATTTCTTTTTCTCTTCTCTCTTAGGATGAGGGGGGTTTCAGGCGGCGGCCTGTCTGAAGTGTGGCTTGTTATGTCGTTGTGTACAGTTCAGGTGATAGCTGCTTAGCTTGCGTGCTAGTTTGTGGCCTACTGTTAGCCAGTCAGCTGTTAGCTGCGGCGCTAGCCCGTTGTGTCACTAGGCTAGGAAACGTTAGCTTGTTGCTATCAGTCGGGCGGCTGTTAGCTTAATGCTACACTGTTGAACGTTACTGTGACTATAACATGCCTTAAACACTCTGACTACGACGTCATCTTTGACAGAGGATGTTAGTCGACCCTACACCCAGGTGCCATGCCAGCGAGGACTTCGTCAACATGGAGAACGGCGGCTGGGTGGCGTAGCGGACATTACCCTCGTCACCAACGCAGGAGATGCCGGGTTCGACTTCGGTGTCCCGTTAACCAGTGTTGAAGTCCTCTCGGCCTGCGCTCAGGGTGGAGGTAGGAGTCCTGACCGGACTTTAAACACTTCTTCTTTCCTTCCCTTCTAAATGTTTTGTAATAACGATGTTTCCAAAACGTGTGTTGCTGCAATACATTGAGGATACGACGCGTGTTGTGTGTGAATTGTCTTGTCACTGGTATAGCTTCTCTCTCCATAGAAAATCGCTGTTGTTTTTTACATGTGTAAAAATGAACTAGTTAGTTGTGATGAGAACATGTGTGTTCATGTAACGTTTGTAACGTGGATGAACTCACAACTAAGTGGGTTAATTAACCTGTGAAGCTATGCTTAGTGACATGTGATTGAGGAACGAATCCTTTTCTCAGCCTGTGATGACAATGAACAGCATGTTCACATATTAACAGGGGTACCTGTTCAACCTGGTCGTATCAAGGGTAAGGTAGGAGGGGTGACCCCCCCGGTTTCCTTGGGGCTTCCCCCCCCCCTCTCAGACATGTTTGTTTACAATATATTGTGTCACTGTGTTTGTGGGGATACGATGTAACCCTCAGCTTAAGCTGCTGGGGTTGTGCTTCCGCTTGAGAAACTATTATTTTCCTAGGGAAAAGGTTGTTTGGTCACTATCATGTGTGCTTAGCAAGGCCTGTGGCCAATACGTAATCAAGGACTTATGTCTCTCTCGTTATGAAAAACGGCGTTCCTCTGTAGTAAGAGTGTACTTTTGCCATTTTTTGTTGTGATGAAGGGTTGTGTGTGTCGTTGAGATCTACAACTGGGTTAGGTTTTGGCCCACAGAAGCACATGTGTAGGTCTGGTACCGGGGCTCTTAAAGGGGCCCTCTCTGTTCTGTGTTTTTTCCTAAGTAAAATTCAGATAGCAGGTTAGCACATGAGCTATGTGAAGCTGTTAATGCTTCATGTAGCAGGCTATGACTGGGTCATGGCTCTACTTTGTCATTACATCGTATCAGGGGTGAGGGGTCGTAAAGGGGCGAACTGGTAAACCTTTCCTCCCCTTTTCTGATTGGTCAGGGGTTAAAACCCCCTGTCCTTCAGGGTTCCTGTCACGTTGCTGTTCGGCACGTTACAGGGTAGGGGGGGGGGGGAGAGGGAGTTTCCTGGTCCCACGCCCTGAAAGATTGGGCGTGTGCACTGCGGAAATTCCCCCGCCATAGAGTACGTCACTGAGCGCGTTTCTATTGGTAAGACTTCCGTGAGTTGTTCAGGTTCCATGTTATGGATCTGTTTCAGGGAGTTGTCAGAGCTCTTCCTCACGAAGCTCCTCCTCAGGGAGAAGTGCCTTCTGTGAGTTCGGACCCTCCTTCCCAGTGAGGGAGCCTCCTCAGAGTTTCAGAGCCTCCTCCTCAGATTGTCAAGGTGAGTAGAACTTCAAAAAGGAGTTCTGCTCTATTGTATGTGTATTCGATTCAATTCGATTATTGAGTGTGTATTGGTTCAGAGCCTCCTCTTCGGAGAGTCCTAACCCAAGTGTTACATAGCTCAATGTTGCAATATTTTTTTTCAATCTACACAGCTCGCGTGGGAAGTCTCTCTGGGGGTTCTCCGTCCTCTCCTTTTTGGAGTAGGTGGACGGAGTATTGTTTAGGGTTTCCCTGACTCCTCGCCTTATAGGTCTGTTGAGTCATGGGTTTCCCCCCGTCATAGGGGTACGTCGCTCACCGTCCCCTCTTATGAAGTGTGGTTGACGGGGTGGTGTTTCCCTCAGCCGCGTCGCATGGGACCCATGTCCGTATTATTTTGTATTTTTCTGAAAAAGGTAAAATTAAAAAGCGGCTTCTTGTCGTTCCCCAGGCGGCTTGGAGGAACGGTATCTGGTGTCTTGTTAGACTATCCATTGATGTGTTTTGTGTCTCGACGCGTACATAGTGCTGGCTCTGGGTGTTTCTGATAGGAATCACGCATGAGGCTGGTGCGCCTTGGTTGCTCGTTATTAAAACAGCGTTTTTATAGGGCAACTGGGATGGAGTTTGTTTCTTCCGAGCGCCAGTTTACTAGGTTTGTCTCGACGAATTCTCGTTCATATCTGGGGGATGTTAACGGAATAGATCAAAACATAGGTAGAAGGGTCTCACGCCCTTGGGGTGGGCCACTGAGCGCGGTACAAATGGGACCGTCTGGGTGGCGCCCTCTATAATGTTTAGATCGACACGCGTACCTATCCCCTCTCCTGGAGTGGGGATGTCGGCGTGATTAGGGCACGGGACTGAGTCTGGTCACGCTGGTCCAGGTCAGTTAACCCGTTGTCCGCCGGGGACGCAGATCTTCTGTTCTGGTACCCTGAGGGACTTATGCTTTTTTCAGGGGGGAAAATGCCGGGTCGGCCCGGGTGTCACAGGGTTGGGCGTTATGGAGACAGCTGTCATAAAGGGGCTTGGTTCTCCATTCTCTTCGCCCCTCTCTTCTCCCGCTTACGCATGGCTGAGAGGGGGCTGTTGAGGTGGTTTTTATAGTACTCCTCTGGCATACCTGTGTACGTCCCGGTCCGCCGGGCCCAGTCCGAAGTCGTTTTCGTCGACCCGTAGGCCTGGGATAACCCCTTTTTGAAAACTGAAACACTTGTACTGCGGTATACAGGTTGTGTGTTTTGGAGTTTTTTCTTGAGGGGTTATAGGAACAACCACCATATGTGGTACCAAGAGGGTGGTTGATTCCCTGGTGTGTTGTAGCAGAGTCAGGGTTACCCGGTTGAGTGTGCCCCTGCACATTCATGACGTCTGCCAATCGTGTCAGCCTTCTCTGCCTCGACCCCTCTGGGTGGGTTTTTTTTGATGGAGGCTTTGTCATGGTGCGCAACAATGCCAGCATACGCCCCTTCCGCCGGGGGGGCTGTTTTCAGCTGACCCCTTTGGCGCCTGTCTCGTCCGCAGTGCTCCAGGCTCGGGTCTACAGCCTGCTGCCTGGTTTCCCCGGTGCGCTGCCTGCTTCCGTTGGTTAACCTTTTTTGAGTGCTTTACGGCCATGCTGACTGCCTGTGTTGCAGGGTCAGTGTGCCAGGCGGTGTACTATTGGGGGGAAAGGGCCCGCTCTTGGAGGGGCCCTATCCGAATACGCTGGCGATGTGGGGGGCGGTGTCACTAAGTGACCGCCTGGTGGGGTCTTGATGCCTGGCGTCATTGACCTCTCCGGGCCCCCTTTTTCCAGGGGATCCAGTCCCTTCAGTGGGTCTGGGTCTTCCTTCGCGCTCCGCTGCTACGGCCTTGCCACGGGGTTGAGTTGATCTTGGCTCCGTGATTTTGGGGGCAGTAACGAGGGTTGTTCCTTCCGTTCGTTCCCTGGTGGCATGCGGGTTGTGCGTGTGCATAGTCGTGGGGTCAAGCCACGATCTGCTCACCCTGTGCGTTGAGTTGCTTGAGTTTCTCTTCGCACGGTCGGATCCGTCTCCCTCCCGTCCTCCAATAGGGAGGGTATCCTCTATTAGGGAGGGTCGGGGGGCTCGGTCCTCCCCGGTCTGATGGTTGTGGGGGGCCTCAGCGGGGTACATTTGTCAAGCTTCTGGCTCCCGCTCAGCTCCTCTTGTGCAGACTGACGCTGAGCGGAGCCATAATGAAATAGAACGTAAGGTTATATAACCAAGTTCTATGAATTATGGTGACGCTCAGCGTCAGGACGCCACTGCGGCCCTTGATTTCACCTTGTGGTGAAAGTTTGGGAAGGAGGCAAGTAGGTGACCACACACCTGCTTATGAAGGTAAGCGGATAGGGGTGTGGCCAGACGAATGTTGGTATGTAAAGGTACATTGTGGAATTTTTTATTCAGTGCGCGTGCACGAAGTGAAGTGCGTGTGCAGATTGACGCTGAGCGTCACCATAATTCATAGAACTTGGTTATATACATAACCTTACGTTAACCTTTCACTACCACACTACAGAAGGTTAACCTTTCACTACCACACTACAGAAGGTTAATCTTTCACTACCACACTACAGAAGGTTAACCTTTCACTACCACACTACAGAAGGTTAACCTTTCACTACCACACTACAGAAGGTTAACCCTTTCACTACCACACTACAGAAGGTTAACCTTTCACTACCACACTACAGAAGGTTAACCCTTTCACTACCACACTACAGACGGTTAACCTTTCACTACCACACTACAGAAAGTTAACCTTTCACTACCACACTACAGGCGGTTAACCCTTTCACTACCACACAACAGAAGGTTAACCTTTCACTACCACACTACAGAAGGTTAACCTTAACATAACATATTTGGAGACAAACTAATTGGAAATGTTAAAGTTCAGCCTGATGGTGTTATCCTAGAGGAAAGGTCATGGGTCACCCAAATGAACAGACCTCTTCCTCTAGGGGTCCTGAGAGCAAATTAGAAAATATTTGAGAAAAGGTATTTGAGATACACTAATTCAAAAATGGAATGCTTGGCCTGATGGTTGTTTGGAATAAAGGCTCTTGAAGTCATCGTGTTCACAATCAAAACTCTAAGACGTAGACTGATGGTGGCGCTAGAGGAAAGGTCATGGGGTCACCAAAATCAATATGGCTCATCCTCTAGGGGTCATACATGTGTATTGTACATTTTAAAGGATTAAAAGGAAGCTATTGGACAAACCTGGCTCACGCAAAAGGTTTGTGGCGGAGACGGTGGGCAGGGTAAATCCATAATGCCCCTTTCTTCTGTCTGAATCAATCCGCCATAGATAGAAAAATGGAAGTATGAATAGCTTTTGAACGAGGTGGGGTGGGGTGGGGAGACTGTACATTGGAGGTGGTCCCAAGAAAGAAAATCATTGACTCTGTCGGTCTCATTCAAATCGTTGACCAACCCACTCACAGTGGTGGGAACACCCTTGACCTAGTGTCTCACTGTGTCTCCCTGTATGTTCCTGCTCTCTCAGACCACTACCTCATCAACTTTCAAATTGATCTGACGGTTTCTCGCCCAGACAATCATTGGTATTTGTTTATTTTTAAAACACTTATTGCAAGCTACCTCCTTATATCTCAATGTTGTTAGAGTGGAATTTTGGAACCTACTTGACCCATTCTAGTGACTGGCTGGTTCTTCGTTCTGGTTCTTAGTTCTGGTTCTTAGGGTTCCTCGATCATGACCTCTGAACCTGGAAGACCAGCCTTCTCTGTCGATGCTCCAACACTTGGAATGACCTCTGACCTCTGACCTCCAACTCACTCTAAAGTTGGAGGTTCTTTCAACATTTACAGCATTTAAGTGAATGATTTCCACTGTGTCAATGTGTGGCTGTTTTAACTGACTCTGTTGTTTATTTTAATTCTAAATGAGGGAAACTTCCTACCAGTTGAAAGAAGGGTTTGAATGAAAATCCAGTTCCCCAGGGTGGCCGGGTAGCACAGCGGACTAAGCGTCTGTCTACCACCACAGAGACAGTGGGATCGAATCCAGCTGTGGTGCTTCCGGGCTGGCCAACCGTCCATACTAACACAATTGGCAGTGTCAGCGGGTGGGAAGCCGGCGAGGGTGGGTCCTGGTCGTTGTAAAACAGCGACTCCTACAGTTCGGTCGGGGCGCCTGCACAGCGAGGGAAGGATCTGGGAGAGGTAGTGTGACCTTCCACACGTTACACTCTCCCCCAGTGAGAGTCCGCGCTGCCAGGTGAAAAGAAGCGGTGGGCTGGCTGCACGTGTGTCGGAGGAAGCATGTGATAGTCTCCGCCCTCCCAGACCGACGGTAGGGGCTAGAGCGCGCAACGACCAGGAGGGGGATTGGGAATTGGCACAACGACTAACATTGGGATGGGAGAGAAACGGAAAAAGAAGGGGGAAAAAAGATTAAAAAAATAAATAAATAAATCCAGTTCCCACAGCCAGGTGTATCTAGTCTACCAGTAAGGGAATCACATCTCACCTTTAGGCCATATTGAGTTATTCCAGCTAATAAATCATGAATAGTTTAAAACAAATACATAAAAACAAGTAATGGTTGCCTTGTAGTATTATGAGCTACATGTGGAGGTGACTTTGGGAAGAATATTTAACATTAGTGACATAATGTGACCTGCAGCCACAGGACCAGCCCCCCCCCCCCCCCCCTGCAGCTCCTCCCCCCCCCCCCCTCCAGCTCCTCGTCTCTCAGTGCTTCTCTATGATGAGTGGAAATGCTTTAATCTTGTTGGTCATGGATTAGCGAACAGGTCAAATTCTTGATTCCAGCTTTACTTGATTTCGTGACCCTCTCACCGAACGCTGTTACGCCCTCCATGCCGTACCTCTGACCCTCTCACCGAACGCCGTCACGCCCTCCGTGCCGTACCTCTGACCCTCCCGGCGGGGCAGGTCCTGATTAGCTGCGCGAGGTTTAGGCCGCGGCCAGAGGTCCACGCCCATTTGTTTTGCTTTACAACAGCGCTCGTCCGCTCCCTCCCTCCGTTAGTCCGGGGGGTTGGAACGCCGGCTGTCAGTGATGTCAAAAGGTGTCATGTGTAACGTCACTGTCAGCGGCTGGTCCTGGACCCCCCCCCCCCCCCCCCCACGCCCTCCGACCCCTTCCTCACACTACACAGACAGGCTTGTCATACCCCATTGGCCTGAGTCGCTCCGAACGGAACTCACCGCCAGTCTCTGTTGTGATGTGTGACGTCACGTGTTGGCGGTGGGCGAGCCGCGCGCCTCGGGCGCAGTGACACATCTGAGCGGAGCGGGACTTTGTTTGAGCGGGAGGAACTAGAAGACGCCGGTCACCGTGTAATACATCTGAGGGGCGTCTGCCTTGTTGAGACTGAGGGCTCGGCTGATCAAAGGCAGTGGGAGGGGGACGATTAGTAACCGTTCAGCCCTGTGTGAGACTGAGAGACCCACTAGCTCTCTACCCTTTCAGCCCTGTGTGAGACTGAGAGACCCACTAGCTCTCTACCCTTTCAGCCCTGTGTGAGACTGAGAGACCCACTAGCTCTCTACCCTTTCAGCCCTGTGTGAGACTAAGAGACCCACTAGCTCTCTACCCTGTCAGCCCTGTGTGAGACTGAGAGACCCACTAGCTCTCTACCCTTTCAGCCCTGTGTGAGACTGAGAGACCCACTAGCTCTCTACCCTTTCAGCCCTGTGTGAGACTGAGACCCACTAGCTCTCTACCCTTTCAGCCCTGTGTGAGACTGAGACCCACTAGCTCTCTACCCTGTCAGCCCTGTGTGAGACTGAGAGACCCACTAGCTCTCTACCCTGTCAGCCCTGTGTGAGACTAAGAGACCCACTAGCTCTCTACCCTTTCAGCCCTGTGTGAGACTAAGAGACCCACTAGCTCTCTACCCTTTCAGCCCTGTGTGAGACTAAGAGACCCACTAGCTCTCTACCCTGTCAGCCCTGTGTGAGACTGAGACCCACTAGCTCTCTACCCTGTCAGCCCTGTGTGAGACTGAGAGACCCACTAGCTCTCTACCCTTTCAGCCCTGTGTGAGACTGAGACCCACTAGCTCTCTACCCTGTCAGCCCTGTGTGAGACTAAGAGACCCACTAGCTCTCTACCCTTTCAGCCCTGTGTGAGACTAAGAGACCCACTAGCTCTCTACCCTTTCAGCCCTGTGTGAGACTAAGAGACCCACTAGCTCTCTACCCTTTCAGCCCTGTGTGAGACTAAGAGACCCACTAGCTCTCTACCCTTTCAGCCCTGTGTGAGACTGAGAGACCCACTAGCTCTCTACCCTGTCAGCCCTGTGTGAGACTGAGACCCACTAGCTCTCTACCCTTTCAGCCCTGTGTGAGACTAAGAGACCCACTAGCTCTCTACCCTGTCAGCCCTGTGTGAGACTGAGAGACCCACTAGCTCTCTACCCTTTCAGCCCTGTGTGAGACTAAGAGACCCACTAGCTCTCTACCCTGTCAGCCCTGTGTGAGACTGAGACCCACTAGCTCTCTACCCTTTCAGCCCTGTGTGAGACTGAGACCCACTAGCTCTCTACCCTTTCAGCCCTGTGTGAGACTAAGAGACCCACTAGCTCTCTACCCTTTCAGCCCTGTGTGAGACTGAGAGACCCACTAGCTCTCTACCCTTTCAGCCCTGTGTGAGACTAAGAGACCCACTAGCTCTCTACCCTTTCAGCCCTGTGTGAGACTGAGACCCACTAGCTCTCTACCCTGTCAGCCCTGTGTGAGACTGAGACCCACTAGCTCTCTACCCTTTCAGCCCTGTGTGAGACTGAGAGACCCACTAGCTCTCTACCCTGTCAGCCCTGTGTGAGACTGAGAGACCCACTAGCTCTCTACCCTGTCAGCCCTGTGTGAGACTGAGAGACCCACTAGCTCTCTACCCTTTCAGCCCTGTGTGAGACTAAGAGACCCACTAGCTCTCTACCCTTTCAGCCCTGTGTGAGACTAAGAGACCCACTAGCTCTCTACCCTTTCAGCCCTGTGTGAGACTAAGAGACCCACTAGCTCTCTACCCTTTCAGCCCTGTGTGAGACTAAGAGACCCACTAGCTCTCTACCCTTTCAGCCCTGTGTGAGACTGAGAGACCCACTAGCTCTCTACCCTTTCAGCCCTGTGTGAGACTGAGAGACCCACTAGCTCTCTACCCTGTCAGCCCTGTGTGAGACTAAGAGACCCACTAGCTCTCTACCCTTTCAGCCCTGTGTGAGACTAAGAGACCCACTAGCTCTCTACCCTTTCAGCCCTGTGTGAGACTGAGAGACCCACTAGCTCTCTACCCTGTCAGCCCTGTGTGAGACTAAGAGACCCACTAGCTCTCTACCCTGTCAGCCCTGTGTGAGACTGAGAGACCCACTAGCTCTCTACCCTGTCAGCCCTGTGTGAGACTAAGAGACCCACTAGCTCTCTACCCTTTCAGCCCTGTGTGAGACTAAGAGACCCACTAGCTCTCTACCCTTTCAGCCCTGTGTGAGACTAAGAGACCCACTAGCTCTCTACCCTTTCAGCCCTGTGTGAGACTAAGAGACCCACTAGCTCTCTACCCTTTCAGCCCTGTGTGAGACTAAGAGACCCACTAGCTCTCTACCCTGTCAGCCCTGTGTGAGACTGAGACCCACTAGCTCTCTACCCTGTCAGCCCTGTGTGAGACTAAGAGACCCACTAGCTCTCTACCCTTTCAGCCCTGTGTGAGACTGAGAGACCCACTAGCTCTCTACCCTGTCAGCCCTGTGTGAGACTGAGAGACCCACTAGCTCTCTACCCTGTCAGCCCTGTGTGAGACTAAGACCCACTAGCTCTCTACCCTGTCAGCCCTGTGTGAGACTGAGAGACCCACTAGCTCTCTACCCTGTCAGCCCTGTGTGAGACTGAGAGACCCACTAGCTCTCTACCCTGTCAGCCCTGTGTGAGACTGAGAGACCCACTAGCTCTCTACCCTTTCAGCCCTGTGTGAGACTAAGAGACCCACTAGCTCTCTACCCTTTCAGCCCTGTGTGAGACTGAGAGACCCACTAGCTCTCTACCCTGTCAGCCCTGTGTGAGACTGAGAGACCCACTAGCTCTCTACCCTGTCAGCCCTGTGTGAGACTGAGACCCACTAGCTCTCTACCCTTTCAGCCCTGTGTGAGACTGAGAGACCCACTAGCTCTCTACCCTGTCAGCCCTGTGTGAGACTGAGACCCACTAGCTCTCTACCCTTTCAGCCCTGTGTGAGACTGAGAGACCCACTAGCTCTCTACCCTTTCAGCCCTGTGTGAGACTGAGAGACCCACTAGCTCTCTACCCTTTCAGCCCTGTGTGAGACTGAGACCCACTAGCTCTCTACCCTTTCAGCCCTGTGTGAGACTGAGAGACCCACTAGCTCTCTACCCTTTCAGCCCTGTGTGAGACTGAGAGACCCACTAGCTCTCTACCCTTTCAGCCCTGTGTGAGACTAAGAGACCCACTAGCTCTCTACCCTGTCAGCCCTGTGTGAGACTGAGACCCACTAGCTCTCTACCCTGTCAGCCCTGTGTGAGACTGAGACCCACTAGCTCTCTACCCTTTCAGCCCTGTGTGAGACTGAGAGACCCACTAGCTCTCTACCCTTTCAGCCCTGTGTGAGACTAAGAGACCCACTAGCTCTCTACCCTTTCAGCCCTGTGTGAGACTGAGAGACCCACTAGCTCTCTACCCTTTCAGCCCTGTGTGAGACTAAGAGACCCACTAGCTCTCTACCCTGTCAGCCCTGTGTGAGACTGAGAGACCCACTAGCTCTCTACCCTTTCAGCCCTGTGTGAGACTGAGACCCACTAGCTCTCTACCCTGTCAGCCCTGTGTGAGACTGAGAGACCCACTAGCTCTCTACCCTGTCAGCCCTGTGTGAGACTGAGAGACCCACTAGCTCTCTACCCTTTCAGCCCTGTGTGAGACTGAGAGACCCACTAGCTCTCTACCCTTTCAGCCCTGTGTGAGACTGAGAGACCCACTAGCTCTCTACCCTTTCAGCCCTGTGTGAGACTAAGAGACCCACTAGCTCTCTACCCTTTCAGCCCTGTGTGAGACTGAGAGACCCACTAGCTCTCTACCCTTTCAGCCCTGTGTGAGACTAAGAGACCCACTAGCTCTCTACCCTGTCAGCCCTGTGTGAGACTGAGACCCACTAGCTCTCTACCCTGTCAGCCCTGTGTGAGACTGAGACCCACTAGCTCTCTACCCTTCCAGCCCTGTGTGAGACTGAGAGACCCACTAGCTCTCTACCCTTTCAGCCCTGTGTGAGACTGAGACCCACTAGCTCTCTACCCTGTCAGCCCTGTGTGAGACTGAGAGACCCACTAGCTCTCTACCCTGTCAGCCCTGTGTGAGACTGAGAGACCCACTAGCTCTCTACCCTTTCAGCCCTGTGTGAGACTAAGAGACCCACTAGCTCTCTACCCTGTCAGCCCTGTGTGAGACTGAGAGACCCACTAGCTCTCTACCCTTTCAGCCCTGTGTGAGACTGAGACCCACTAGCTCTCTACCCTTTCAGCCCTGTGTGAGACTAAGAGACCCACTAGCTCTCTACCCTGTCAGCCCTGTGTGAGACTAAGAGACCCACTAGCTCTCTACCCTTTCAGCCCTGTGTGAGACTGAGAGACCCACTAGCTCTCTACCCTGTCAGCCCTGTGTGAGACTAAGAGACCCACTAGCTCTCTACCCTTTCAGCCCTGTGTGAGACTAAGAGACCCACTAGCTCTCTACCCTTTCAGCCCTGTGTGAGACTAAGAGACCCACTAGCTCTCTACCCTGTCAGCCCTGTGTGAGACTGAGAGACCCACTAGCTCTCTACCCTGTCAGCCCTGTGTGAGACTGAGACCCACTAGCTCTCTACCCTGTCAGCCCTGTGTGAGACTAAGAGACCCACTAGCTCTCTACCCTTTCAGCCCTGTGTGAGACTAAGAGACCCACTAGCTCTCTACCCTGTCAGCCCTGTGTGAGACTGAGACCCACTAGCTCTCTACCCTGTCAGCCCTGTGTGAGACTGAGAGACCCACTAGCTCTCTACCCTTTCAGCCCTGTGTGAGACTGAGACCCACTAGCTCTCTACCCTGTCAGCCCTGTGTGAGACTGAGAGACCCACTAGCTCTCTACCCTGTCAGCCCTGTGTGAGACTGAGAGACCCACTAGCTCTCTACCCTTTCAGCCCTGTGTGAGACTGAGACCCACTAGCTCTCTACCCTGTCA
This sequence comes from Notolepis coatsorum, assembly GCF_963971535.1. Taxonomy (NCBI): domain Eukaryota; kingdom Metazoa; phylum Chordata; class Actinopteri; order Aulopiformes; family Paralepididae; genus Notolepis; species Notolepis coatsorum. Next base: position 97,676 of record NW_028170854.1, on the reverse strand, counting down.
GCCCTGTGTGAGACTAAGAGACCCACTAGCTCTCTACCCTTTCAGCCCTGTGTGAGACTGAGACCCACTAGCTCTCTACCCTGTCAGCCCTGTGTGAGACTGAGAGACCCACTAGCTCTCTACCCTTTCAGCCCTGTGTGAGACTGAGAGACCCACTAGCTCTCTACCCTGTCAGCCCTGTGTGAGACTGAGAGACCCACTAGCTCTCTACCCTTTCAGCCCTGTGTGAGACTAAGAGACCCACTAGCTCTCTACCCTTTCAGCCCTGTGTGAGACTGAGAGACCCACTAGCTCTCTACCCTTTCAGCCCTGTGTGAGACTGAGACCCACTAGCTCTCTACCCTTTCAGCCCTGTGTGAGACTGAGAGACCCACTAGCTCTCTACCCTTTCAGCCCTGTGTGAGACTGAGACCCACTAGCTCTCTACCCTGTCAGCCCTGTGTGAGACTGAGACCCACTAGCTCTCTACCCTTTCAGCCCTGTGTGAGACTGAGAGACCCACTAGCTCTCTACCCTGTCAGCCCTGTGTGAGACTGAGAGACCCACTAGCTCTCTACCCTTTCAGCCCTGTGTGAGACTGAGACCCACTAGCTCTCTACCCTGTCAGCCCTGTGTGAGACTAAGAGACCCACTAGCTCTCTACCCTTTCAGCCCTGTGTGAGACTGAGAGACCCACTAGCTCTCTACCCTTTCAGCCCTGTGTGAGACTGAGAGACCCACTAGCTCTCTACCCTTTCAGCCCTGTGTGAGACTGAGAGACCCACTAGCTCTCTACCCTTTCAGCCCTGTGTGAGACTGAGAGACCCACTAGCTCTCTACCCTTTCAGCCCTGTGTGAGACTAAGAGACCCACTAGCTCTCTACCCTGTCAGCCCTGTGTGAGACTAAGAGACCCACTAGCTCTCTACCCTGTCAGCCCTGTGTGAGACTGAGAGACCCACTAGCTCTCTACCCTTTCAGCCCTGTGTGAGACTGAGAGACCCACTAGCTCTCTACCCTGTCAGCCCTGTGTGAGACTGAGAGACCCACTAGCTCTCTACCCTTCCAGCCCTGTGTGAGACTAAGAGACCCACTAGCTCTCTACCCTTTCAGCCCTGTGTGAGACTAAGAGACCCACTAGCTCTCTACCCTGTCAGCCCTGTGTGAGACTGAGAGACCCACTAGCTCTCTACCCTGTCAGCCCTGTGTGAGACTGAGAGACCCACTAGCTCTCTACCCTGTCAGCCCTGTGTGATACTGAGAGACCCACTAGCTCTCTACCCTTTCAGCCCTGTGTGAGACTGAGACCCACTAGCTCTCTACCCTTTCAGCCCTGTGTGAGACTAAGAGACCCACTAGCTCTCTACCCTTTCAGCCCTGTGTGAGACTAAGAGACCCACTAGCTCTCTACCCTTTCAGCCCTGTGTGAGACTGAGAGACCCACTAGCTCTCTACCCTTTCAGCCCTGTGTGAGACTGAGACCCACTAGCTCTCTACCCTGTCAGCCCTGTGTGAGACTGAGACCCACTAGCTCTCTACCCTTTCACTGCCACACTACAGAAGGTTAACCCTTTCACTACCACACTACAGAAGGTTAACCCTTTCACTACCACACTACAGAAGGTTAACCGTTCACTACCACACTACAGAAGGTTAACCTTTCACTACCACACTACAGAAGGTTAACCTTTCACTACCACACTACAGAAGGTTAACCTTTCACTACCACACTACAGAAGGTTAACCTTTCACTACCACACTACAGACGGTTAACCCTTTCACTGCCACACTACCTCTCTAACCCTTTCACTGCCACACTACCTCTCTAACCCTTTCACTACCACACTACCTCTCTAACCCTTTCACTGCCACACTACCTCTCTAACCCTTTCACTGCCACACTACCTCTCTAACCCTTTCACTGCCACACTACCTCTCTAACCCTTTCACTGCCACACTACCTCTCTAACCCTTTCACTGCCACACTAACTCTCTAACCCTTTCACTGCCACACTACCTCTCTAACCCTTTCACTGCCACACTACCTCTCTAACCCTTTCACTGCCACACTACCTCTCTAACCCTTTCACTGCCACACTACCTCTCTAACCCTTTCACTGCCACACTACCTCTCTAACCCTTTCACTACCACACTACAGAAGGTTAACCCTTTCACTGCCACACTACAGAAGGTTACCCCTTTCACTGCCACACTACAGAAGGTTAACCCTTTCACTACCACACTACAGAAGGTTAACCTTTCACTACCACACTACCTCTCTAACCCTTTCACTACCACACTACAGAAGGTTAACCCTTTCACTGCCACACTACAGAAGGTTACCCCTTTCACTGCCACACTACAGAAGGTTAACCCTTTCACTACCACACTACATGATGAGGCAGCATCCTGTTGGTTGAGAACCACTGATGTGATGTAGAAGAGACATAACAAACATCCTGCCTTTTTTATAAAGTGTTGTTGTCCATCTCTCTCTCTCTCTCTCTCTCTCTCTCTCTCTCTCTCTCTCTCTCTCTCTCTCTCTCTCTCACACACACACACTGTATTTGCTAATGAGGAGTTTGGGTCAGCGTAATTGCTGCAGGAAACAGCATACTGATCAGAGGTGCAATTTGAGGGGAAATTAGGTCCCATCAGATGACCTCATCTCACCGGCGGGGCCGTCTGACCCCCCCCCCTTCTGCTTTTCAGGCCAGCAGCACCACATGTGTGGGATGTATGTGCGTATATGTGTGTGTTATCTTGCATACATATGTCCTTCAGGACCATGGTTACATCACCTTCAGGACCATGGTTACATCACCTTCAGGACCATGGTTACATCACTGTCAGGACCATGGTTACATCACTGTCAGGACCATGGTTACATCACCTTCAGGACCATGGTTACATCACCTTCAGGACCATGGTTACATCACCTTCAGGACCATGGTTACATCACTGTCAGGACCATGGTTACATCACCTTCAGGACCATGGTTACATCACCTTCAGGACCATGGTTACATCACCTTCAGGACCATGGTTACATCACCTTCAGGACCATGGTTACATCACTGTCAGGACCATGGTTACATCACCTTCAGGACCATGGTTACATCACTGTCAGGACCATGGTTACATCACTGTCAGGACCATGGTTACATCACTGTCAGGACCATGGTTACATCACCTTCAGGACCATGGTTACATCACCTTCAGGACCATGGTTACATCACTGTCAGGACCATGGTTACATCACTGTCAGGACCATGGTTACATCACCTTCAGGACCAGGTTACATCACCTTCAGGACCATGGTTACATCACCTTCAGGACCATGGTTACATCACTGTCAGGACCATGGTTACATCACCTTCAGGACCATGGTTACATCACCTTCAGGACCATGGTTACATCACCTTCAGGACCATGGTTACATCACCTTCAGGACCATGGTTACATCACTGTCAGGACCATGGTTACATCACCTTCAGGACCATGGTTACATCACCTTCAGGACCATGGTTACATCACTGTCAGGACCATGGTTACATCACTGTCAGGACCATGGTTACATCACTGTCAGGACCATGGTTACATCACCTTCAGGACCATGGTTACATCACCTTCAGGACCATGGTTACATCACCTTCAGGACCATGGTTACATCACCTTCAGGACCATGGTTACATCACTGTCAGGACCATGGTTACATCACTGTCAGGACCATGGTTACATCACCTTCAGGACCATGGTTACATCACTGTCAGGACCATGGTTACATCACTGTCAGGACCATGGTTACATCACCTTCAGGACCATGGTTACATCACCTTCAGGACCATGGTTACATCACTGTCAGGACCATGGTTACATCACCTTCAGGACCATGGTTACATCACTGTCAGGACCATGGTTACATCACCTTCAGGACCATGGTTACATCACCTTCAGGACCATGGTTACATCACTGTCAGGACCATGGTTACATCACCTTCAGGACCATGGTTACATCACTGTCAGGACCATGGTTACATCACCTTCAGGACCATGGTTACATCACCTTCAGGACCATGGTTACATCACTGTCAGGACCATGGTTACATCACCTTCAGGACCATGGTTACATCACTGTCAGGACCATGGTTACATCACTGTCAGGACCATGGTTACATCACCTTCAGGACCATGGTTACATCACTGTCAGGACCATGGTTACATCACCTTCAGGACCATGGTTACATCACCTTCAGGACCATGGTTACATCACCTTCAGGACCATGGTTACATCACCTTCAGGACCATGGTTACATCACTGTCAGGACCATGGTTACATCACTGTCAGGACCATGGTTACATCACCTTCAGGACCATGGTTACATCACCTTCAGGACCATGGTTACATCACTGTCAGGACCATGGTTACATCACCTTCAGGACCATGGTTACATCACCTTCAGGACCATGGTTACATCACTGTCAGGACCATGGTTACATCACCTTCAGGACCATGGTTACATCACTGTCAGGACCATGGTTACATCACCTTCAGGACCATGGTTACATCACCTTCAGGACCATGGTTACATCACCTTCAGGACCATGGTTACATCACTGTCAGGACCATGGTTACATCACTGTCAGGACCATGGTTACATCACTGTCAGGACCATGGTTACATCACTGTCAGGACCATGGTTACATCACTGTCAGGACCATGGTTACATCACCTTCAGGACCATGGTTACATCACTGTCAGGACCATGGTTACATCACCTTCAGGACCATGGTTACATCACCTTCAGGACCATGGTTACATCACCTTCAGGACCATGGTTACATCACTGTCAGGACCATGGTTACATCACCTTCAGGACCATGGTTACATCACCTTCAGGACCATGGTTACATCACCTTCAGGACCATGGTTACATCACCTTCAGGACCATGGTTACATCACTGTCAGGACCATAGTTACATCACTGTCAGGACCATGGTTACATCACTGTCAGGACCATGGTTACATCACTGTCAGGACCATGGTTACATCACCTTCAGGACCATGGTTACATCACCTTCAGGACCATGGTTACATCACTGTCAGGACCATGGTTACATCACTGTCAGGACCATGGTTACATCACCTTCAGGACCATGGTTACATCACTGTCAGGACCATGGTTACATCACTGTCAGGACCATGGTTACATCACCTTCAGGACCATGGTTACATCACTGTCAGGACCATGGTTACATCACTGTCAGGACCATGGTTACATCACCTTCAGGACCATGGTTACATCACTGTCAGGACCATGGTTACATCACTGTCAGGACCATGGTTACATCACTGTCAGGACCATGGTTACATCACCTTCAGGACCATGGTTACATCACCTTCAGGACCATGGTTACATCACCTTCAGGACCATGGTTACATCACCTTCAGGACCATGGTTACATCACTGTCAGGACCATGGTTACATCACTGTCAGGACCATGGTTACATCACCTTCAGGACCATGGTTACATTACCTTCAGGACCATGGTTACATCACTGTCAGGACCATGGTTACATCACCTTCAGGACCATGGTTACATCACCTTCAGGACCATGGTTACATCACCTTCAGGACCATGGTTACATCACCTTCAGGACCATGGTTACATCACCTTCAGGACCATGGTTACATCACTGTCAGGACCATGGTTACATCACTGTCAGGACCATGGTTACATCACTGTCAGGACCATGGTTACATCACTGTCAGGACCATGGTTACATCACTGTCAGGACCATGGTTACATCACCTTCAGGACCATGGTTACATCACCTTCAGGACCATGGTTACATCACCTTCAGGACCATGGTTACATCACCTTCAGGACCATGGTTACATCACCTTCAGGACCATGGTTACATCACCTTCAGGACCATGGTTACATCACCTTCAGGACCATGGTTACATCACCTTCAGGACCATGGTTACATCACCTTCAGGACCATGGTTACATCACTGTCAGGACCATGGTTACATCACCTTCAGGACCATGGTTACATCACTGTCAGGACCATGGTTACATCACTGTCAGGACCATGGTTACATCACCTTCAGGACCATGGTTACATCACTGTCAGGACCATGGTTACATCACTGTCAGGACCATGGTTACATCACTGTCAGGACCATGGTTACATCACCTTCAGGACCATGGTTACATCACCTTCAGGACCATGGTTACATCACCTTCAGGACCATGGTTACATCACTGTCAGGACCATGGTTACATCACCTTCAGGACCATGGTTACATCACTGTCAGGACCATGGTTACATCACCTTCAGGACCATGGTTACATCACCTTCAGGACCATGGTTACATCACCTTCAGGACCATGGTTACATCACTGTCAGGACCATGGTTACATCACCTTCAGGACCATGGTTACATCACCTTCAGGACCATGGTTACATCACCTTCAGGACCATGGTTACATCACTGTCAGGACCATGGTGACATCACCTTCAGGACCATGGTTACATCACCTTCAGGACCATGGTTACATCACTGTCAGGACCATGGTTACATCACTGTCAGGACCATGGTTACATCACCTTCAGGACCATGGTTACATCACCTTCAGGACCATGGTTACATCACCTTCAGGACCATGGTTACATCACCTTCAGGACCATGGTTACATCACCTTCAGGACCATGGTTACATCACTGTCAGGACCATGGTTACATCACCTTCAGGACCATGGTTACATCACTGTCAGGACCATGGTTACATCACCTTCAGGACCATGGTTACATCACCTTCAGGACCATGGTTACATCACCTTCAGGACCATGGTTACATCACTGTCAGGACCATGGTTACATCACCTTCAGGACCATGGTTACATCACCTTCAGGACCATGGTTACATCACCTTCAGGACCATGGTTACATCACCTTCAGGACCATGGTTACATCACTGTCAGGACCATGGTTACATCACCTTCAGGACCATGGTTACATCACCTTCAGGACCATGGTTACATCACCTTCAGGACCATGGTTACATCACTGTCAGGACCATGGTTACATCACTGTCAGGACCATGGTTACATCACTGTCAGGACCATGGTGACATCACCTTCAGGACCATGGTTACATCACCTTCAGGACCATGGTTACATCACTGTCAGGACCATGGTTACATCACTGTCAGGACCATGGTTACATCACCTTCAGGACCATGGTTACATCACCTTCAGGACCATGGTTACATCACCTTCAGGACCATGGTTACATCACCTTCAGGACCATGGTTACATCACCTTCAGGACCATGGTTACATCACTGTCAGGACCATGGTTACATCACCTTCAGGACCATGGTTACATCACTGTCAGGACCATGGTTACATCACCTTCAGGACCATGGTTACATCACCTTCAGGACCATGGTTACATCACTGTCAGGACCATGGTTACATCACCTTCAGGACCATGGTTACATCACCTTCAGGACCATGGTTACATCACCTTCAGGACCATGGTTACATCACTGTCAGGACCATGGTTACATCACCTTCAGGACCATGGTTACATCACCTTCAGGACCATGGTTACATCACTGTCAGGACCATGGTTACATCACCTTCAGGACCATGGTTACATCACCTTCAGGACCATGGTTACATCACTGTCAGGACCATGGTTACATCACCTTCAGGACCATGGTTACATCACCTTCAGGACCATGGTTACATCACCTTCAGGACCATGGTTATATCACTGTCAGGACCATGGTTACATCACTGTCAGGACCATGGTTACATCACTGTCAGGACCATGGTTACATCACTGTCAGGGTATTTGACCGTTATTGTGTTTTGCTGTAGTAATAATAATAATAATAATAATAATAATAATAATAAACAATAAATGTATTTTATATAGTGTAGTGGGCACTTACATGGACACTTACCTGGACACTTACCTGGACTGGACATAATCCACCTACACTGTCACTTTAAGGACACGGGGCATTGTGGGTAACTAGAGCGGCCATATGAACGCTTGGCTTGGTTTGTTGTGGTATCCATGGCTATGCTAATAAATGAAGCACACTGATGTGTGGTCAAAGAAACTTCACTCTCTTTGGTCGTGATTTCCCGTCTCCTACAATAGCGCCTTACATTAGGAATCTCAAAGCACTTTACAATGACGACATGGTGGGGATAATACAGAGAGAGGGAGACAAGCTTAGAAACAAGACAGAGAGAACATTTTTTAAATAAATAATAATACTAAAATATAGGTGTGTGTGTACAGATGTGAAAATGTAAGTGATGCAGGGGTTGGAGGGTCAGGAGTGAGGGTATGCCAGGTTGAACAGGTGGGTTTTGAGGTGGGACTTAAATGTGTCAACGGATGGGGCTTCTTTGATGTGTGATGATGGGAGTTGATTCCAGAGTCGGGGAGCAGCGGAGGAAAACGATTTGTTTTCTGTGGACTTAAGTCACTAAGTGGACTTAGTGTGGTGTGCTCAGAAGGGCTAAGTTGGATGAGCGGAGTGAGCGGGAGGGAGTGTAGTGTTGTAGCTAACATTCCGCCTCTAGATGGCGCACTAGAGCACCAGCATGTAATTTATCCAATCAGGTGCTATAGATGACATTCAGCCGCTAGCCTCCCAGATGTCTCCACAGTCTTCACCTCGCGCTGCCTACGTCGTGTGAATAACATCCTACAGGACCAGTGCCACCCAGCACACCATCTCTTCCAACTGCTGCCCTCTGGTCCAAGGTACAGATCCATCCAGTCCGGAACCAGCAGACTGACCAACAGCCTCTACCCACGGGCTGTCAGGCTGCTCAACCCCCCCCCCCCTCGCACCCCTCGTCCCCAACCCCTGGTGACATAACTCCCACTTCTACATTACAACAATAACTGTGAACCGGACTTGCATTGCTGCACTATACACTATACACTATAGCACCATTGCAAGCCAACACCCCTCCATCCATTAACTCAACTGGACTGTCACTGTACTATTTATTTGCACTAGCACTATTGCACTTTGGACATTGATTGATATTATATTATTGATATTATTATTTTGACATTGATATGACATTTGACACTGATATTATATTATTATTGATATTATTATTTTGTACATGCTATATTCAGTATGTTTGTATGCCAGTGGTGATGCTCTAAACTCAATTTCGTTGTACCAACAATGACAATAAAGATTCTATTCTATTCTATTCTAGCACCAGCATGTCATTTATCCAATCAGGTACATGAATGACCTATGGGTTTCAGAAGAAGAAGTATTATATTTGTGTATTCATCAGAATGGCCGACCATGCCTCCACCAATAGAAAATTGTGTAGAGAAGTTGTTACAGAATGACAATACATTGAATTCCTATTGCAACGAAAAGGCCAGCAAGAGAAATGTCTGAAGAAAGAAGGTCCATGCAAGCTTCTTTAATTAAACAAAGGCCACGTTTTCAGTAATAAGACCTCCATCAGGCAAACCTCTCAGAGTTAGGGTAGCGTCAGGAAGCTGCCCATATAAGGGCGTGGAGACCTGCAGCCAGGCAGGTGAGAGAGAGCCTCTGGCTGAGGCTGAACCACTCAGAGTAGGAGCCTGTGGTCAGAGCCTGTGGTCAGAGCCTGAGGTCAGAGCCTGTGGTCAGAGCCTGTGGTCAGAGCCTGTGGTCAGAGCCTGTGGTCAGAGCCTGTGGTCAGAGCCTGTGGTCAGAGCCTGTGGTCAGAGCCTGTGGCTGAGGCTGAACCACTCAGAGTAGGAGCCTGTGGTCAGAGCCTGTGGTCAGAGCCTGTGGTCAGAGCCTGAGGTCAGAGCCTGTGGTCAGAGCCTGAGGTCAGAGCCTGTGGTCAGAGCCTGAGGTCAGAGCCTGTGGTCAGAGCCTGTGATCAGAGCCTGAGGTCAGAGCCTGTGGTCAGAGCCTGTGGTCAGAGCCTGTGGTCGTCCACACAGTCTGGCTGAGGCTGAACCACTCAGAGTAGGAGCCTGTGGTCAGAGCCTGTGGTCAGAGCCTGTGGTCAGAGCCTGTGGTCAGAGCCTGAGGTCAGAGCCTGTGGTCATCCACACACAGTCCATCTGAGGCTGAACCACTCAGAGTAGGAGCCTGTGGTCAGAGCCTGTGGTCAGAGCCTGTGGTCAGAGCCTGTGGCTGAGGCTGAACCACTCAGAGTAGGAGCCTGTGGTCAGAGCCTGTGGTCAGAGCCTGTGGTCAGAGCCTGTGGTCAGAGCCTGTGGTCAGAGCCTGTGGTCAGAGCCTGTGGTCAGAGCCTGTGGTCAGAGCCTGTGGTCATCCACACACAGTCCATCTGAGGCTGAACCACTCAGAGTAGGAGCCTGTGGTCAGAGCCTGTGGTCAGAGCCTGTGGTCATCCACACACAGTCCATCTCGCAGGTCTCTTCATATGAATATCTTGGGATGTGTGTCGATAACACACTAACCTGGAACACCCATGTAGACAGCCTGTGTAGCAGACTACAACAACCACTGCACTTTCTACGTCGCCTTATGGTGTAGATCAAAAATATATATATATTTTTTTCCTACCAATCTGTATTAGAGAGTCTCATCAGATACGGTATTACAGCTGGGTTTGGTAACCTGTCTGTACAACTAAAGTCCAAACTGGTCCGTCTGATGCAGACTGCATGGAAGATCGTGCAGGTACTTTACTGTATCTTTTATATTGTGTATTGTTTGGAGTCAGTTGTGTTGTGTCATGTCTGTATGTGTCTGTGGCTGTAGTGGGTGTAAGTCATGTCTGTCTGTATGTGTCTGTGGCTGTAGTGGGTGTAAGTCATGTCTGTATGTGTCTGTGTCTGTAGTGGGTGTAAGTCATGTCTGTATGTATGTGTCTGTGGCTGTAGTGGGTGTAAGTCATGTCTGTATGTACAGTATGTGTCTGTGTCTGTAGTGGGTGTAAGTCATGTCTGTATGTATGTGTCTGTGTCTGTAGTGGGTGTAAGTCATGTCTGTATGTATGTGTCTGTGTCTGTAGTGGGTGTAAGTCATGTCTGTATGTATGTGTCTGTGGCTGTAGTGGGTGTAAGTCATGTCTGTATGTGTCTGTGGCTGTAGTGGGTGTAAGTCATGTCTGTATGTATGTGTCTGTGTCTGTAGTGGGTGTAAGTCATGTCTGTATGTATGTGTCTGTGTCTGTAGTGGGTGTAAGTCATGTCTGTATGTATGTGTCTGTGTCTGTAGTGGGTGTAAGTCATGTCTGTATGTGTGTGTCTGTGGCTGTAGTGGGTGTAAGTCATGTCTGTATGTATGTGTCTGTGTCTGTAGTGGGTGTAAGTCATGTCTGTCTGTATGTGTCTGTGTCTGTAGTGGGTGTAAGTCATGTCTGTATGTATGTGTCTGTGGCTGTAGTGGGTGTAAGTCATGTCTGTCTGTATGTGTCTGTGTCTGTAGTGGGTGTAAGTCATGTCTGTATGTATGTGTCTGTGGCTGTAGTGGGTGTAAGTCATGTCTGTATGTATGTGTCTGTGTCTGTAGTGGGTGTAAGTCATGTCTGTATGTATGTGTCTGTGTCTGTAGTGGGTGTAAGTCATGTCTGTATGTATGTGTCTGTGGCTGTAGTGGGTGTAAGTCATGTCTGTCTGTATGTGTCTGTGTCTGTAGTGGGTGTAAGTCATGTCTGTATGTGTCTGTGTCTGTAGTGGGTGTAAGTCATGTCTGTATGTGTCTGTGGCTGTAGTGGGTGTAAGTCATGTCTGTCTGTATGTGTCTGTGGCTGTAGTGGGTGTAAGTCATGTCTGTCTGTATGTGTCTGTGGCTGTAGTGGGTGTAAGTCATGTCTGTATGTATGTGTCTGTGGCTGTAGTGGGTGTAAGTCATGTCTGTATGTATGTGTCTGTGTCTGTAGTGGGTGTAAGTCATGTCTGTCTGTATGTGTCTGTGTCTGTAGTGGGTGTAAGTCATGTCTGTCTGTATGTGTCTGTGTCTGTAGTGGGTGTAAGTCATGTCTGTATGTATGTGTCTGTGGCTGTAGTGGGTGTAAGTCATGTCTGTATGTATGTGTCTGTGTCTGTAGTGGGTGTAAGTCATGTCTGTATGTATGTGTCTGTGGCTGTAGTGGGTGTAAGTCATGTCTGTATGTATGTGTCTGTGGCTGTAGTGGGTGTAAGTCATGTATGTATGTATGTGTCTGTGGCTGTAGTGGGTGTAAGTCATGTCTGTCTGTATGTGTCTGTGTCTGTAGTGGGTGTAAGTCATGTCTGTATGTGTCTGTGGCTGTAGTGGGTGTAAGTCATGTCTGTATGTATGTGTCTGTGGCTGTAGTGGGTGTAAGTCATGTCTGTATGTATGTGTCTGTGGCTGTAGTGGGTGTAAGTCATGTCTGTATGTGTCTGTGGCTGTAGTGGGTGTAAGTCATGTCTGTATGTATGTGTCTGTGTCTGTAGTGGGTGTAAGTCATGTCTGTATGTATGTGTCTGTGTCTGTAGTGGGTGTAAGTCATGTCTGTATGTATGTGTCTGTGTCTGTAGTGGGTGTAAGTCATGTCAGTATGTATGTGTCTGTGTCTGTAGTGGGTGTAAGTCATGTCTGTATGTATGTGTCTGTGTCTGTAGTGGGTGTAAGTCATGTCTGTATGTATGTGTCTGTGGCTGTAGTGGGTGTAAGTCATGTCTGTATGTATGTGTCTGTGGCTGTAGTGGGTGTAAGCCCAAGACACATGTCCCAGCTGATGGGACAATAAAGTGACTCTTGACTCTTGACTCTTGACTTGAGCGTTGATCCAGGATTGTGGATTAAGTTGCCCATTGACCATCTAATTCATAGACTTTGGAGATAATTATAATGAGAATGATAATTCTATCAGCACTCTGAAAACGTTGATACATAGAATTGAGTTAATTTTGATCTGTCAAGACTTGAATAGCAATCAATACCAGCCAGTATTGAAACATGTGCATAATGTGACAAATTAAACCTTAGCTACAGTTAAGATTAATTTGAGGTGAACTATCATGTGCTGTTAATGAACCTTGTTTCAATATGGCACCAAGCTCAAAGCAGCGATCTACAAACACAAGTAATGGGCCGTTCTGAAAGAATCCATTGTCCAGCTATTTACTGTGGAATGATCTGCTGTAGTCATTCTCCTTTACTCACATCTCTGATCCACCCACCAATCAGAAGATCAAAGGCTCTTAACTCACAGATTCTCCATTAGCTGGTGAACATGTGCTCACTGCCGTGGACCTGTGTTCCGGGATGAGACGGGGAGCCAATGTAGTGAGTGGAGGATGGGGGTTATGTGCTCGTGTTTACGGACTCTCATCATGTGCTATGTAGGCTAACTACCTGGAGCTGTATTAGCTCAGTGGGCTAACTAGCTGGAGCTGTATTAGCTCAGTGGGCTAACTACCTGGAGCTGTATTAGCTCAGTGGGCTAACTACCTGGAGCTGTATTAGCTCAGTGGGCTAACTAGCTGGAGCTGTATTAGCTCAGTGGGCTAACTACCTGGAGCTGTATTAGCTCTGTGGGCTAACTAGCTGGAGCTGTATTAGCTCAGTGGGCTAACTAGCTGGAGCTGTATTAGCTCAGTGGGCTAACTACCTGGAGCTGTATTAGCTCAGTGGGCTAACTAGCTGGAGCTGTATTAGCTCAGTGGGCTAACTAGCTGGAGCTGTATTAGCTCTGTGGGCTAACTAGCTGGATCTGTATTAGCTCAGTGGGCTAACTACCTGGAGCTGTATTAGCTCAGTGGGCTAACTAGCTGGAGCTGTATTAGCTCAGTGGGCTAACTAGCTGGAGCTGTATTAGCTCAGTGGGCTAACTAGCTGGAGCTGTATTAGCTCAGTGGGCTAACTACCTGGAGCTGTATTAGCTCAGTGGGCTAACTACCTGGAGCTGTATTAGCTCAGTGGGATAACTAGCTGGAGCTGTATTAGCTCAGTGGGCTAACTAGCTGGAGCTGTATTAGCTCAGTGGGCTAACTACCTGGAGCTGTATTAGCTCAGTGGGCTAACTACCTGGAGCTGTATTAGCTCAGTGGGCTAACTACCTGGAGCTGTATTAGCTCAGTGGGCTAACTAGTTGGAGCTGTATTAGCTCAGTGGGCTAACTAGCTGGAGCTGTATTAGCTCAGTGGGCTAACTAGCTGGAGCTGTATTAGCTCAGTGGGCTAACTAGCTGGAGCTGTATTAGCTCAGTGGGCTAACTACCTGGAGCTGTATTAGCTCAGTGGGCTAACTACCTGGAGCTGTATTAGCTCAGTGGGCTAACTAGCTGGAGCTGTATTAGCTCAGTGGGCTAACTAGCTGGAGCTGTATTAGCTCAGTGGGCTAACTACCTGGAGCTGTATTAGCTCAGTGGGCTAACTAGCTGGAGCTGTATTAACTATGTGGGCTAACTAGCTGGAGCTGTATTAACTCTGTGGGCTAACTAGCTGGAGCTGTATTGGCTCTGTGGGCTAACTAGCTGGATCTGTATTAGCTATGTGGGCTAACTAGCTGGAGCTGTATTAGCTCTGTGGGCTAACTAGCTGGAGCTGTATTAGCTCAGTGGGCTAACTAGCTGGAGCTGTATTAGCTCTGTGGGCTAACTAGCTGGAGCTGTATTGGCTCTGTGGGCTAACTAGCTGGAGCTGTATTAGCTCTGTGGGCTGTCCGCAGTTTTCCTATGCCTTTTTTGTTTGTTGTTGTGGTTCTTACTAGCTCTATTTATTAAAATGTTCTAAAATGTTCTTATGTACATTAGATACTACTGCTACCATGTATGTATTATGTGTTTCATTACATGTATACATTCATACCAATTATTGCCTGTTCTATTCTCCATCCATCTATCATCCATAGCATAGGAGAGAAACCTCAGATGGGCTGTATATTATCACCGACATCCAGTTGGGGGATCCCCCCTTTGAACTGCCCATCTGAGGTTTCTCTCCTCCTGTGGTGCTTTTTTCCCCTATTGCTTGGTTTTAGTGAGTCGTTCCTTATCTTCATTGGGGAAAATGATGTCATTGAATCACTGGATTCCAATAAATACTGTGCAGCTCTGTTCCTAGACGTATCCAAAGCCTTTGATATGGTTGACCATGCCATGTTATCGAAGTGTCTACATAAAACTGGTTTATCTAGACAGGCTGTAGAGTGTAGAGAGTTAAATGCTGGCAAATCAAAGTTCATGCTCTTCTCAAATGGGAAGAGACTCCCAGCTGATCTTCCCACACGTGTTACTGCTGAAGGGACTGACATCGAAAGGGTTGCTTCCTACAAATATCTAGGCATCAGTGGATCAGAACCTTACTGTACGTTTAAAGGGGAACTATCTTATAAATGGCCTTTTTGAGTGTTTAGCATTGTTTCCTAGCTATGTGAACTTATATTAATATGATCTATGTCTCAAAATTCTCATATTGGCGCATTCTTCCAATTCTCCTCTCACAATATTCACCCTCACTGAACTGAGTCATTTGAAAATGTGATGATTTGTGATGTCAGAGAGACACCGCTGCATGTTAATGTTCAGATAGAAGATGAGCTGCACACAGTGGCTGGACCGGACCTGGAGCCCAGGCTCAAAACGGCTCGAGATCTTGAGGTAGAAAAATGCTGTTTTTGAGGACTTGATTAGAAATACAAAACAATGATTAAAAAAAATATATATATTACAGAGGTGTTCCATAGACTCACAGGAATTGTGTAAAAGTGCCCAAATAGTGAAAGAAATAGTAAAATAGTTCCCCTTTAAATCTCATTACAGTGGATCAGAACCTTACTGTACGTTTAAATCTCATTACAGTGGATCAGAACCTTACTGTACGTTTAAATCTCATTACAGTGGATCAGAACCTTACTGTACGTTTAAATCTCATTACAGTGGATCAGAACCTTACTGTACGTTTAAATCTCATTACAGTGGATCAGAACCTTACTGTACATTTAAATCTCATTACAGTGGATCAGAACCTTACTGTATGTTTACATCTCATTACAGTGGATCAGAACCTTACTGTACGTTTAAATCTCATTACAGTGGATCAGAACCTTACTGTACGTTTACATCTCATTACAGTGGATCAGAACCTTACTGTACGTTTAAATCTCATTACAGTGGATCAGAACCTTACTGTACGTTTAAAGCGCATTACAGTGGATCAGAACCTTACTGTACGTTTAAATCTCATTACAGTGGATCAGAACCTTACTGTACGTTTAAATCTCATTACAGTGGATCAGAACCTTACTGTACGTTTAAATCTCATTACAGTGGACGAGAACCTTACTGTACGTTTAAATCGCATTACAGTGGATCAGAACCTTACTGTACGTTTAAATCTCATTACAGTGGATCAGAACCTTACTGTACGTTTAAATCTCATTAGTGGATCAGAACCTTACTGTACGTTTAAATCTCATTACAGTGGACGAGAACCTTACTGTACGTTTAAATCTCATTACAGTGGATCAGAACCTTACTGTACGTTTAAATCTCATTACAGTGGACGAGAACCTTACTGTACGTTTAAATCTCATTACAGTGGACGAGAACCTTACTGTACATTTAAATCTCATTACATTGGACGAGAACCTTACTGTACGTTTAAATCTCATTACAGTGGATCAGAACCTTACTGTACGTTTAAATCTCATTACAGGACGAGAACCTTACTGTACGTTTAAATCTCACATAGACAAACTTGTGTCAAAGCTGAAGCTTAAACTCGGCTTCTTTTTCAGAAACAGGTCCTGTTTTTCACTTAAAGTGAGAAGTCACCTGATCTCGACCACCTTCTTACCACGACTCCATTATGGTGACTTACTCTACATGTATGCACCTGATCAGTACCTTAGACAGCTGGATACTGTGTACCATTCTGCCTTACGCTTTGTCATGGGGGATGTGGAGATCGAGTGCACCATTGCACCCTATATGCCATTGCAAGTTACCCATCTCTTCAAATACAGCGATTTTCTCGATGGCTCTCTCTTGTGCACAGAGCTCTGCTTAAACTGGTTCCCTCGTACCTAAGCGTGCTTCTGTGCACAAAGCAATATAAGTATGCCCTTCGTTCTCAAGCTGCTCTAACACTGGAAGTTCCCCATATGAGAACTGAATTGGGAAAAAGGGCTTTTAAATATGCTGCTCCTTCATCCTGGAACAAGATACAGGAGGACCTAACATTACCAGGACTGGTCACCCTCGGAGAACTCAAAGCCATTTTAAAATCCTACGAACTCAGTTCCCTCGGACAGTGCAACTGTGTTTGATCATTTGCCTGTTTGATAACTTGCCTGAAATTGGAGCTTGCTGTGAATGTTTTATCTGTATTTTATTGTGATGTTCTTTTTTATGTTGAAACTTTATGCTGCCTTGCTTGGCCAGATCGCTCTTGAAAAAGAGATTTTAATCTCAATGATGCTTATCTGGTCAAATAAAGGATTTGATTGATTGATTGATTGATTGATTGATTGATTGAAAGTCTCTATGGTGTTTTTTTTTCGTTTTTGATCTATTGTGATGTTTCTTCTTGACTTGTACAAGAAGACTTGTGCAGCCCAGGGGGCTATTCCACGTGATCTAGAAGACTTGTACAGCCCAGGGGGCTATTCCATGTGATCTAGAAGACTTGTGCAGCCCAGGGGGCTATTCCACGTGATCTAGAAGACTTGTGCAGCCCAGGCGGGCTATTCCATGTGATCTAGAAGACTTGTACAGCCCAGGGGGGCTATTCCATGGGATCTAGAAGACTTGTACAGCCCAGGGGGGCTATTCCTGTTATGGTTTGTAACCGACCCCAATCGCACAACACAAGACAGGTATGAGAGTAAGCCAAGAACTGGGCATTTATTGAATACAACAGAAAAGCGGCACTGTCCCTTTAAGGGAGAACACAAAATACTGGAAAACAAGAACTAGGGAAAATAGGCACTGTGCCTTTAAGAGGCGAGCAGGCTAAGGGGCTAAGGCTAAAGGACAGGGCCAGGGCAAAGACAGGGCAGGAACAGGGGCAAAACGGAGAGGGGAACAGGGACAGAGGCCCGCGGAGGCGGGCTGGAGACAGGGACAGAGAAAACAGGGTTAAGGCCTAGGACAGGGCGAGGGACAGGGGCACTGGAGAGGGGAACAGGGACAGAGGCCCGCGGAGGCGGGCTGGAGACAGGGACAGAGAAAACATGGTTAAGGCCTTGGACAGGGCGAGGGCTAGAGCTGCTTACAGGGATGGAGTAGGAACGCGCAGGCTAGACGTCTGGAGGAGAGCGCGCCGGCTCGGAGAGACGCATCCTCCCGTAGAGAATTAGAGAGCGATGTGCGTCTGGAGTGGAACGCGTCTGCTTGGAGAACGCGCCGGTTCGGAGAGCGCGCCGGCTCGGAGAGACACATCCTCCCGTAGAGAATTAGAGAGCGATGCGCGTCTGGAGTGGAGCGCGTCTGCTGAAGGAGCGCGTCTGCTGTAGGAGCGCATCAGCGCGGAGTCTGGAGTGGTGCGCGTCTGCTTGGAGAACGCGCCGGTTCGGAGAGCGCGCCGGCTCGGAGAGACACATCCTCCCGTAGAGAATTAGAGAGCGATGCGCGTCTGGAGTGGAGCGCGTCTGCTGAAGGAGCGTGTCTGCTGTAGGAGCGCATCAGCGCGGAGCCTGGAGTGGTGCGCGTCTGCTGTAGGAGCGCATCAGCGCGGAGTCTGGAGTGGTGCGCGTCTGGCGCGGGGTCTGGAGTGGTGCGCGTCTGCTTGGAGAACGCGGCGGTTCGGAGAGCGCGCCGGCTCAGAGAGACACATCCTCCCGTAGAGAATTAGAGAGCGATGCGCGTCTGGAGTGGAGCGCATCAGCGCGGAGTCTGGAGTGGTGCGCGTCTGGCGCGGGGTCTGGAGTGGTGCGCGTCTGCTTGGAGAACGCGCCGGTTCGGAGAGCGCGCCGGCTCGGAGAGACACATCCTCCCGTAGAGAATTAGAGAGCGATGCGCGTCTGGAGTGGAGCGCGTCTGCTGAAGGAGCGCGTCTGCTGTAGGAGCGCATCAGAAAAGCGCGGAGCCTGGAGTGGTGCGCGTCTGCTGTAGGAGCGCATCAGCGCGGAGTCTGGAGTGGTGCGCGTCTGCTGTAGGAGCGCATCAGCGCGGAGTCTGGAGTGGTGCGCGTCTGGCGCGGGGTCTGGAGTGGTGCGCGTCTGGCGCGGGGTCTGGAGTGGAACACTGGAATACCTCCCGTAGAGAATTAGAGAGCGCAGTACTGTGTCCCACTCCAGGCAAAACGGCGACAGGTGGCGAAGGCTGGCACCTCGTCTCACGCCGGAGATGAAACAGCATCCAGAATACAGAAACAGATACAGATAGGGAATCTCCCGTAGGAGCTTACAGATAGAGAACGACCCGACAAGGAACTGGGGGGGAGATCAAGGTATTTAAAGCCCACTGGGGCGCTAATTAGAACACACATCAGGTGCGTGATGGTAATTGATACTTGACTAGAAGTGTGTGTTCGGCACGGACCAATCAAACACATAATGACAGGTAGTCCAAGGGTGTGGGCTGCTGAAGAGCAGACGAGAGTAAACGAACGCGAGGGTGGGGGCTGGAGAGGTGAGGAGACAGGGAATTAAAGGTCCAGGGAACAGGAATTAAAGGTCCAGGGAAGAGGCGAACCTCACAGTAACGACAACGCGAGGGTGGGGGCTGGTGAGGTGAGGAGACAGGGAATAAAAGGTCCAGGGAACAGGAATTAAAGGTCCAGGGAAGAGGCGAACCTCACAATTCCACGTGATCTAGAAGACTTGTACAGCCCAGGGGGGCTATTCCATGGGATCTAGAAGACTTGTACAGCCCAGGGGGGCTATTCCACGTGATCTAGAAGACTTGTACAGCCCAGGGGGGCTATTCCACGTGATCTAGAAGACTTGTACAGCCCAGGGGGGCTATTCCATGGGATCTAGAAGACTTGTACAGCCCATACATTTGATTTGATTTGTGCTGTTGAAGGAGCCATGTAGGAAACAGAGTTACAAGGTTCTGAATTTAACCATTTATCTCAAATGTGACACATGCTAATCATTCAAATACAAATACCTGCAGCCAATCGGTACACAAGAAAGATGTTGTCTGTTTCCTCGTCTGAACACTGAACAAACAGTGAGAACCTGCACGCCGCCAAACCTCTATCCCCCTTAATCTCTCGGCCCACATCGCACCCTGGAAGCAGCCACTCTGCACCGCAGCCCAAAGCCACAGGCAAGCAGCGCAGCGCACCGTGGACCGCAGGGAGTAAATCTCCCTCTCGCTGAGCGGGGCCGGCACTCAGAGTCTGCAGAAAGTAAACAATGGCACTGGAGGCCCGGAGTTGATGCACCGTTCCTTTTTATATTGTAAGTAGATGTCAAACAAGTTGTGGAACGCAGCGACTAGATTATAAATATTTGCAACACCCCAGGATTACAGAAGAATGCCTCGCTTTGATCTCGCACCACTTAG
This sequence comes from Notolepis coatsorum, assembly GCF_963971535.1. NCBI lineage: Eukaryota > Metazoa > Chordata > Actinopteri > Aulopiformes > Paralepididae > Notolepis > Notolepis coatsorum. Next base: position 77,230 of record NW_028170854.1, on the reverse strand, counting down.
TCTTTGATTCCCTGTAATTACTTGGAGCAGCCGGTTGAGTTGGCAGCGGCCGCGGAGGTGATGCAGGACCTTTAACACGACGCATCGTGGACCGACAATGAGCCTATTTAATGTTATTTAATGTTATTTCCCACTGACGATTAAAAGGGTCATTGTTTTTTTTGTTTGGAGAATAAGGTGTCCACTCAATATTTACCCTCAAAGGGAAACTCTACCGCAATGCAACATGGAGCTAGTTCCCAGTAGATTGAGGCACGACTCTCTCTGTGTGGCCAGACACAGAGCCATATGCCATGATGACACACACCCTCACTGAAGAACTACAATAGGACGGGTCATTTGAACTTCCTGATGCCCAGATGGTCTCTTGATCAGCCTCCCACTCCCTCTCTCTCTCTCTCTCTCTCTCTCTCGCCAGGTAACAGAGTAACTAGAGGTACTCAGGCCCTCCTTGTGTGTTTTGTTAAGAGTGGAAACCTTGACTAGCGGCGTTTGATGCTCGCCCTTTTTCACCTCAGTGTCGTCCTTCACTACTACTGGAGCATGACGCCGAGAGATCTGTATCAGGCCTGGTGACATGTGCTGCGTAGAGCTGTGCTGTGTAGATCTGCATCACAGGATGACATGTGCTGCGTAGAGCTGTGCTGTGTAGATCTGTATCAGGCCTGGTGACATGTACTGTATAGAGCTGTACTGTGTAGATCTGTATCAGGCCTGGTGACATGTGCTGCGTAGAGCTGTGCTGTGTAGATCTGTATCAGGCCTGGTGACATGTACTGTATAGAGCTGTACTGTGTAGATCTGCATCACAGGATGACATGTGCTGCGTAGAGCTGTGCTGTGTAGATCTGCATCACAGGATGACATGTGCTGCGTAGAGCTGTGCTGTGTAGATCTGCATCACAGGATGACATGTGCTGCGTAGAACTGTACTGTGTAGATCTGTACTGTATAGAGCTGTACTGTATAGAGCTGTACTGTATAGATATGTACTGTATAGATCTGTACTGTATAGAGCTGTACTGTATAGAGCTGTACTGTATAGAGCTGTACTGTATAGATATGTACTGTATAGATATGTACTGTATAGATCTGTACTGTATAGAGCTGTACTGTATAGATCTGTACTGTATAGAGCTGTACTGTATAGATCTGTACTGTATAGAGCTGTACTGTATAGATCTGTATAGATCTGTACTGTATAGAGCTGTACTGTATAGATCTGTACTGTATAGAGCTGTACTGTATAGATCTGTATAGATCTGTACTGTATAGATCTGTACTGTATAGAGCTGTACTGTATAGATCTGTACTGTATAGAGCTGTACTGTATAGATTTGTATAGATCTGTACTGTATAGATCTGTACTGTATAGAGCTGTACTGTATAGAGCTGTACTGTATAGATCTGTATAGATCTGTACTGTATAGATCTGTACTGTATAGAGCTGTACTGTATAGAGCTGTACTGTATAGAGCTGTACTGTATAGAGCTGTACTGTATAGATCTGTACTGTATAGAGCTGTACTGTATAGAGCTGTACTGTATATAGCTGTACTGTATAGATCTGTACTGTATAGAGCTGTACTGTATAGAGCTGTACTGTATAGAACTGTACTGTATAGAGCTGTACTGTATAGAGCTGTACTGTATAGAGCTGTACTGTATAGATCTGTACTGTATAGAGCTGCACTGTATAGATCTGTACTGTATAGAGCTGTACTGTATAGATCTGTACTGTATAGAGCTGTACTGTATATATCTGTAATGTATAGATCTGTACTGTATAGAGCTGTACTGTATAGAGCTGTACTGTATAGATCTGTACTGTATAGATCTGTACTGTATAGAGCTGCACTGTATAGATCTGTACTGTATAGATCTGTACTGTATAGAGCTGTACTGTATAGAGCTGTACTGTATAGAGCTGTACTGTATAGATCTGTACTGTATAGAGCTGTACTGTATATATATATGTACTGTATAGAGCTGTACTGTATAGATCTGTACTGTATAGATCTGTATAGAGCTGTACTGTATAGATCTGTACTGTATAGATCTGTACTGTATAGAGCTGTACTGTATATATATGTACTGTATAGATCTGTACTGTATAGATCTGTACTGTATAGATCTGTACTGTATAGATCTGTACTGTATAGATCTGTACTGTATAGATCTGTACTGTATAGAGCTGTACTGTATAGATCTGTACTGTATAGATCTGTACTGTATAGATATGTACTGTATAGAGCTGTACTGTATAGAACTGTACTGTATAGAGCTGTACTGTATAGAGCTGTACTGTATAGATATGTACTGTATAGAGCTGTACTGTATAGATCTGTACTGTATAGATCTGTACTGTATAGATATGTACTGTATAGAGCTGTACTGTATAGAACTGTACTGTATAGAGCTGTACTGTATATATCTGTACTGTATATAGCTGTACTGTATAGATCTGTACTGTATAGAGCTGTACTGTATAGAGCTGTACTGTATAGATCTGTACTGTATAGATCTGTACTGTATAGAACTGTGAGCTCATTTGACTGTGTAGCAAAGCCACCGTTCTATAAAGACAAGAGAGGCCGGTAGTGTAGTGGAATGCCCCTTTATTAGCACATCAAGTTATTTCAGCAGCACAGTAGCGTCACGACTATTAATGTTTCATGACATGTGTGTCACTGAACAGCTAACATTTAAAGGGGAATGCCACGCCCTAGCCCCGCCCCTGATGCCACCCCTTTAAGAACTGACATGTTATTCCTGCGCATCAGGAAGAACGTTAGGTTATGACTATAACCAAGTTCTGTTAATTAGGGGTGACGCTCGGCATTACTCATGCACTCTCTCGCGTACGTGCACGCGCACTGAATAAATTCCACAAATGTACCTTTAATACCAGTATTCGTCTGACCACACCCCTCGTTAGCTTACCTTCATAAGCAGGTGTGTGGTCACCTGCTCTCCTCCTTCCCAAGCTTTCACCACAAGGTGAGGTCAAGGGCTGCAGCGGCGTCGGATGCCGAGCGTCACCCCTAATTAACAGAACTTGGTTATAGTCATAACCTAACGTTCTGTCTCATTAGGGGCTCTGCTTGGCATCACTCTGCACATAGGGAGGCCGAGCGGAGCCACCGGCCGACAAATACACCCCGCTGAAGGCCCCCCACAACCATCAGAACAGGGAGGGCCGAGCCCCCCCGACCCCCCCTAATGGAGGGCACCCCTTATCTGAATTAAAAAAAAAAGAAAAAAAAAGAAATATCTAACCCTAACTAACCATACTGTCATGCACTTGTCCTAATAAACTAACCTACACTGTAGCACTCAACACTTTGACGAACATTGTTACTCAGCTGATAGAGTTGTGCCCTTCCTGATGGCTTGTCGTACAGAACTTGTAAGTCGCTTTGGATAAAAGCGTCAGCTAAATGACTAAATGTAAATGTAAATGTAGAGGTTTCCCGGGGGGGGGGCGACGGACCCGACCGTGCGAAGAGGCACTCAAGCAACTCAACGCACAGGGTGAGCAGACCGTGGCTTGACCCCACGACTACACACACGCACAACCCGCATGCCACCCGGGAACGAACGGAGGGAACAACCTCGTTACTGCCCCCAGAATCACGGGGTCAAGGGTAAACCCAACCCCGTGGCAAGGCCGTAGCAGCGGAGCGCGAAGGAAGACCCAGACCCACCAAAGGGACTGGATCCCCTGGAACGGGGGCCCGGAGAAGTCCATGATGCCAGCATCAAGACCCCACCAGGTGGGCACTTAGTGACCCCGCCCCCCACATCGCCAGCGTATTCGGACAAAGGCCCCTCAGCCGAGCTAGCCCTGTCCCCCCAATAGTACACCGCCTGGCACACTGACCCTGCAGAACAGGCAGTCAGCATGGCCGTAAGCACACAAAAAAGGATAACCAATGGAAGCAGGCAGCGCACCGGGGAAAAGACCAGGCAACAGGCTGTTAACCCGAGCCTGGAGACTGCGGACGAGACAGGCGCCAGAGGGGACAGCTGAACACAGCCGCCCCGGCGGAAGGGGCGCATGCTGGCGTTGTTGCATGACCAAGCCTCCATTTAAAAACCCCCACCCAGAGGGGTGGAGGCAGAGAAGGCTGACACGATTGGCAGACGTCATGAACGTGCAGGGGCACCCTCAACCGGTTAACCCGGGAGTTGACACTGCCCCAACACACCAGAGAACCAACCACCCAGTCGTTACCCTATGCGGTGGTTGGTCCCATAACCCCCCAGGAAAAAACTCCAAAACACACCTGCGGCACTGCCGCAGTAACCGTGTTCCAGTTTCCAACAGGGTTATCCCGGGCCTACGGGTCAACGAAAACATTACTTCGGACCGGGCCCGGTGATACGGGGAGCACAGGGTCCCCCGAGGAGGTCAAAGACCACTCCAACAGGCCCCTCTTCGCCACGCGTAAGAGAAGAGCGCAAGAATGGAAAACCAGCCCCAACACCCCGTACTTGGTATTCCCAGGAGGTCACCCAACCAAGTACTAACCAAGACCAACCTGCATGGCGGCCGAGAGCCGACGAGATCGGGCGTGTACAGGTTGGCACGGCCGTAAGCCATTACGACAGCGTAGAATACAATGTACCCAACAAGGGTTCCATAGCGCTTAACCCTGCGACACCCGGACCGACCTAGCATTTTTTCCCCTGAAAAAAGCCCAAGTCCCTCAGGGTACCAGAACAGCAGATCTGCATCCCCGGCGGACAACGGGTTTAACTGATCCGGACCAGCGTGACCAGAACCAGTCCCGTGCCCTAACCACGCCGACCTGCCAACTCCAGGAGAAGGGGCAGATATGCGTGTTGATCTTAAACATAAAAAGAAGGCGCTTCGGTGCGAACCGCGCCCGGCGGCCCACCCCCAGGGCGTGAGACCCTTCCACATATGTTCAGATCCATTCCGTTATCATCCCCTGATATGAACGAGAACCCGTCGACAACCACACAGGTCGTCGGAAGAGGAAAACCCCCATCCCAATTGCTTTATAAAAACGCTGTTTTAACCCCAAGCAACCAAGGCGCGCCAGTCAGTTACCTAATGTCCAACAGAACATCCTGAGCTAGCACTATGTGTGCGTTGGGCATATCCACATCAATAATAGGCTATTTAGACCATCTTATTGAATCCCCAAGACGCCCAGGGGAACGACAAGAGGGGCGGGATGCAACCAACTCCATGAATGAATGAATGAAAACTTTAACCAACAGATTGCAGAAAGGGTACAACACAGTACGGCTCAATACACACAATTGTTAAGGGGAGGCAAACCTGAGAAAGACGTTAGTCTTGTTTCCATCAGGGACCCCCATTTCCAATTATATATAATATATATAATAAAGAAGAAGCATCACCCGTATGAACCCAACTGCACAGCTGGGAGTAAAAAAACGTTTACATGTTTTTACATCCAGTCACTCCTTTTGTCAAAGAGTAGAGACCGGACCTTCCCAGAAACCTTCCCACATGAGTCGTAGTCATGAAAAAGACATGCCAACTGTGAGTCACGTGACCAACTGACTCAAGTTTACACATAAATCGAGCGTAGCAGACCCATAAGCCCTATGCTCTAACTCGACACCTTAACACTCTGTAACTCATGGAAGGCGTCGCCATAGCAACATCGCTATGACGGGGGAAACCCTGCACACGGCTCCTGTTTGTAATAGGAGTCGGCAGGATAACCCCCCCCCCCCCCCCCCCCTTGCCAAGACGTCCTAACGGCTCGGCCCTGACTGGCTCAGCAGAATGAGATAAAATCTCCTAAACCAATCAAGTGGGAAGGAGGGGTTTATTCGACACCCCCTCACAAAAAACCCTTCTTTCCCTACACACAAAAACAACTGTAGCATTTTGAAACCTCCGGTAGAAATGCTAATGTATAGCGTAAGCTAATACAATGCCCGCTACCCACAAAATGTGAACAGGATTTACAACAAAACAAGTCGCATGCGTGTGAATCCTACACCCGTTGACTATGTCTTACATAGCAAAAACGCTGACCGAGAGTAACGGCTAGGCCGTGGAACGTGTGTGTACGAGTATTACTGCAACTAACACAACAGCATTGTGGGACACATATACTTTGTTTAAGCAACGGAATACCACCAGTTTCTACCTGCATGTGGAGCGTCAGGCTAATAGAACCTCCTACGACTGAGTGTATGTTGCAGACCTTGCTTAATCTCGTAACACAACACGACTCATCTCACAACGTAAAAGTGCAGATTCATATTTACGCAACCCCACCATATGATTTGTTGAAGAAACACACAGTTTGTTTGGCCAAAAACATAGTCCCCCTTATATCGGGGAACTTTTTATTGTATATTTTGGCACAAAAACACAATCATAAAGGGGCCAGGGAGGGTGTAAAGGAGAGGGGACACAGAGGGAAAAAGTCACTCTCAGCGGCGTCTGCCACCTCGCGCCGCTCGAGTCTTGCCACCCCGAGGAGCCCCGGAGGGACGGTAGGTAACTGTCTGCTGGTCTCGACGTTCCCTACCGTCTCCTCCGGTCGTGGATGGGCCGGCGGTAGCAGAAGCGCCGTCTCTTCTCCTGGCCTTCTTGGAGGGGCCAGCAGCGGCGGTAGAGGCAGTGGTAGGGACGACGGAGGCAGCTTGACGTCGTGGAAGCCTTCTGACTCCACCGGCAAGGACGGGAGGCGGAAAATGGGGTTGAAGAATGGATCTCTCCTCTGCCATCTCTCTGCACGTTGAGGTCATCAACCGCAGGGCCTTCCCGAACAGACCAGCATCGGAGAGGGTGGCCGTCAGAAGAGGGGCTCTCTTCTTCTCTGGCACACGGGCCTGCTCCAGCCAAAGATGGCGCTGGCTCAGGGTGGCCAGGGCGCGCACTTTCCCCGAGGCTATGGCCAGCACCTGGGTAAGGTGCAGGACAGCTCCTGCCGCCTGGGTGATCTGATCGCATTTTACCTCGGTCAGATCCATGCCGCCCGTCATAATCCCTGATACAAATCTAGCTAGGTGGGCGATGTTAGACGCCGCAGCCAGCGATTGTGTACCAGCGATAAATGACTGGTCACCCCAATATGCCAATCGCCTAGCCGATCTTCCATGGAGGACCGGCTTGCATAATGGCTCCCACACCACATCCGGACAGAGGAGAGCGGCCATCGGACTATCAAGCCGAGGCACGCCCTCCCTCATACCTTTGACTAACCCCGACACCTGCGTAACTGGTACGTAGGTGGTCCCATGATGTGAGACACCGCCTGACCCTGACGAACATAGGTCCCCATTGAGGGGAAAAATGGGTAGACAACATCAGCCCCTCTCACCGGGTGACGCTGCCAGAGATGACCTATGAGATCGTCAGGGACAGGAGCAGGCAATGGCAGCGGCAGCGGCACGCCGTTTGCGGCGGCTACCGCCATGAGCTCGGGAAACAAAGCCCGCAGTTCCCTCTGCAGACCTTCCTCCACCGAACCCGCATCCCTCACATGCAGCAGGCTGCGACTGGTCAAGGAGCCACAGTCTGATGTGGCCGATAGTAGGGCATCCTGCTGATGAGGCCAAGGTGGTTCCTCGACATCTTCGAACAAGGCGTCCCACGGAGCCATTTCTCCCCCCTCCGGTGTTTCCTGGACAGGAGGGATACTCTCCTCCACAGGACCTTCAAACAAGAATCCGTCCGACTCTTCCATGAAGTCCTCAGTTTCCATCGGAAATCCAGAGCCGGACGCATCCTCGCTGGTCTCCAGCAAGTCCCCAAACCCAGGCCGTTCGCGCCTGCATGCCACCATCTTGCGACGTGAACGGGCAGACGCGAAAAGTTTGCGTCGCAAATCCTCCGGCTCCAAAACAACCGCCCGTTCACCAACGGACAATTCCCTGGAACCAGAGGAACCAGAGTCGAGATCAGGCCATCGCCGGAGCGACGGCACCGACTCCTCGGCTCTTCGGAGAGGCAAACTATCCACCGGCTGTCTCCTGGGCTGGGTCGGCAACCACGAAAGTGGCAGCAGCCCAGCACCAAAACGCACGACGGAGGCGGGAATGGAGAACCGCTGGTGAAGAGTAGGTCTAGCAGGTCTACTCACCGAAGAATACATTATGACTTAGCTTTTTCTATCGAGAAGAAAAAAACTAAGCACAATGTAAACTCGTCACAACTCTTTTCAACTTTAACAACACGTCAAGTGGGGTACTACCGAGGCACTTCCTTGTGGTGAAAGCGAGAAGGAGGAGAGCAGGTGACCACACACCTGCTTATGAAGGTAAGCTAACGAGGGGTGTGGTCAGACGAATACTGGTATTAAAGGTACATTTGTGGAATTTATTCAGTGCGCATGCACGTACGCGAGGGAGTGCATGAGTGATGCCGAGCGGATCCCCTAATGATACAGAACAGTTTAGTTTAGTTTGGACCCCGATCTGGTCTGTTAACTCCTCTTCCTCTCATGGTCTGTTAACTCCTCTTCCTCGTCTGTTAACTCCTCTTCCTCGTCTGTTAACTCCTCTTCCTCTTCCTCTCATGGTCTGTTAACGTTAGGTTATGAATATAACCAAGTTCTGTTAACACTAGTGGACGCTCTGCGTCTGTTGCATATATCTCGCTTCAGCATATATACACTGAATAATTTCACAAATGTACCTTTAAATGCCAGCATTCATCTGGCCACACCCCCATCCGCTTACCTATATAAGCAGGGATGGTGCCACACACTCATCTCCTTCCCAACAAATTTCACCACAATGAAAAATCAAGGGCCGCAGCGGCGTCTAGACGCAGAGCGTCCACTAGTGTTAACAGAACTTGGTTATATTCATAACCTAACGTTCTGTATCACACTAGCTCCCGCTCTGCGTCTGTTGCATAATAGGAGCTGAGCGGGAGCTAGAAGCATGCTGGCGTTGTTGCATGACCAAGCCTCCATTTAAAAACCCCCACCCAGAGGGGTGGAGGCAGAGAAGGCTGACACGATTGGCAGACGTCATGAACGTGCAGGGGCACCCTCAACCGGTTAACCCGGGAGTTGACACTGCCCCAACACACCAGAGAACCAACCACCCAGTTGTTACCCTATGCGGTGGTTGGTCCCATAACCCCCCAGGAAAAAACTCCAAAACACACCTGCGGCACTGCCGCAGTAACCGTGTTCCAGTTTCCAACAGGGTTATCCCGGGCCTACGGGTCAACGAAAACATTACTTCGGACCGGGCCCGGTGATACGGGGAGCACAGGGTCCCCCGAGGAGGTCAAAGACCACTCCAACAGGCCCCTCTTCGCCACGCGTAAGAGAAGAGCGCAAGAATGGAAAACCAGCCCCAACACCCCGTACTTGGTATTCCCAGGAGGTCACCCAACCAAGTACTAACCAAGACCAACCTGCGTGGCGGCCGAGAGCCGACGAGATCGGGCGTGTACAGGTTGGCACGGCCGTAAGCCATTACGACAGCGTAGAATACAATGTACCCAACAAGGGTTCTGTAACTGAGGGGTACAATTCCCTGACTGTATTACTAGATATGATACTTACTACCACTACCTTTGTACTTAATATTCGGCCACCCAGTACACGGCATAAATATATTATCATGAACACTCTCACGTAGATGAAACGGATCCAACACAAATGTACGAATTAGAAACAGGTCTTTATTTCTACACAGCGATGGTGTGTAGAATAAGCACTTAATCACTTAATTACATTTATGAATTGAAATAGTATGCACTTTTATGGCAAGGAGTATTCGTCGGTATATCAATAGAGAATGTCCAATCTCTGAAGGCGCAGGTGGTAAATATACGACCTGGAATAGTTAAGGAATAACAGCAATGATACTTTAATGATTATACTAGATACACTAGAGGGGGTTAATCCGGTCGCTTGTAAGCCGACAGGAGTAGAAGGGGGGGGGGGGGGGGGTAGAATCCGGCTGCCTCGTCCGGCCAAGGGTATCCCAGGTGAACCCACTGTAGTGCCGTTCAATGCGCCGGCGATCCTTGGACCACAGATGAAAGCAGGTGGACTCTTTGTGGGCCGGCTCTCTCCGGTCCACGGGGGAGAGACGTGAAGCGACCTCGTCTTGCAGAGCGTCTCCTCACCTTGCGTCCTCTCCAGGGGGGGGGGTTCCAACACACGGCAGTGTCGGGGGTCTTTATCCATGGAATAATCAAAGTATCCAAAGCATAATCCGGTAAGCAGCCAGTTCTCTGCCCGAACGATGGGGTACTGACTACGGTAGTATTCTCACCGCACAAAGCACTATATATTAACAGACTATTATTAGCTTAATAGACTACGTCCAACTCGACGATATAGTGCCAAATATGACTATTCAAATATTAATATACACGATGTCTCAATACCGATGGTAGGCGAACTTGGCCTTACTCCCACACGTGGCGTCGCGGGGAGGCTTTACGTCTGTGACTCTATTGGAGGGTAAGAAACTGGACTGAAAAGAAAGTCCTACTTTAGTAGCGCAGTATATATACGCACTATGAACAAATAGTCCCATTAGTGGTGCGGTAGCCAAATTCCTACGCGGAACTAGGACTTGTTCGTACATGTCGAGCGGTACGTTTGAACTGGGTCTGAGGGGTATGGCAGCCTGGCACCAAGGTCTCGACCAATAGTAGAATGGAGACTATTATGGGATGTTCAGTAGGCTAGAATGGATATTCAATGCATATTGTACAAGGAATATACAAGGGATATCAGGGAATATTAGAGAATATACAAATACAATTAAATATATATATATAAATAAATATATATATTCGGTTTAATCTGGCCCTTCACAACAGCCACCCCCTGAATAGGTCCCAGACCTAATCAGTTAAACAGAGACAGATTAATCGCGTTGTCTATTTACACATAAGGGTTTGCTGTAGGGGTCAGTCAACTTCACAAAGTCATAGGGTTGTAGGGTCATGGTCATCATCGATTGTGTCTGGGAGTCGAGGCAGTTCTATGAGCCTTGCCACGGGACGGGTGTAAGTGCGACCCTGGACGAGCACTTCAGCTGCTCGGACCTTGCCGTCGGCACCGGTGATCACTTTGCTTACGCGGCCGGCCGGCCACATAGCTCTGGGCAGTGATTGATCAATAATCATGACGACTGTTCCTTCTGTCAAATTGTCGGGTCTGTAGAGACGGTAGGTAGTGTTTAATGTCATCCGGTAGATTGGGGGCTCTGCGTAGGCGACCACCCACTCTGATGAGGGTGTGAGCGTCGCTCTCGGGGGCCAGGTGAATTAATCTGCTGTCGGATGGGACGGGCTTTCCTCCCTGTAGACAGGCCAATTCATCGGGGAACGAGTCTCTCTGGGCTCGCTGCAGTAGAAGCAATTCTGCTTCCTCGTAGTTAGCTGCTGACATATCAGCGGGGGACTTGCACTCCGGGTGGTACCGCAGGAATGTTCTTTGTTGTGCACTCTCTATGGACGTGCAATCGTCTATGTTAGGGTCGGTGGAGGCTACGGTGCTCAATCCACAGAACACAGACTTCTTAATTTCCACCTCCTCTGGACTTGCTTCCCTCGGGATAGGCATGGGCCACTGTCCTTCCGGGAGTCTTAGGAATGCGGGGCCGTCACTGTAGACATTGCGACGGGTGAGGTCATCCAGGGGCATCCCCCGGGTGATGACGTCAGCTGGGTTCTGTTTTGTATCAACGTAGCGCCACTCTGTTTCTCCGGTTAACTCTTCGGTTAAGTCTTGAATCTCGGTGACTCTGACTCCCACGAAGACTTTGTACTTGCATGAGTCCGATTTGATCCAGGCGAGTACCGTCGTGGAATCTGACCACAGGATTGTTCTAGACACCGGTATGGTGAGCTCACGTTGGATGAGCGTGGCTAGGTGCGCTCCGGCTAGGGCTGCGCAGAGCTCTAGACGTGGGATAGATTGTTGCTTGCGTGGGGCTATTCTCGAGCGGGCGAGGACAAATGCTGTGTAGATCTCTCCCCCCTGGTCTTGGGCCCGCAAGTAGGCTACTGATCCGTATGCGACCTCTGAGGCGTCACTGAAGACGTGTAAGTCCATTTTACATGTCTCTGGCCTCACCGTGGGTGGGAAGTAGCTTCGGCGCATATTAACGCCTGGGAGTGAGTGGAGCTCCATCTCCCACTCTCTCCAGGTGGATGCAAGGTGTGCGGGAATGGGGTCGTCCCAGCCCTGGTCCTTGTCCCACAATGCTCGTACAATCATTTTTGCCCTGGTGGTGTACGGTAGAATACATCCTAGCGGGTCATATTGTCGGGCGAGTGTTGTGTACACACTCCGTCTGGTGGTCGGCGCCGCCGCCGGCCTTCCCTGCTCCGTAGTCAGGGGCTTGTGTCTGTAGTGAAGCGAATCTGTTTTGAATCGCCACACCAATCCCAGGGTCATCTCCTGGGCTTCTCCCGGGATTGTAGCCATCCAGGTCTCGCTGCTGGCTGCCTTGTCCTCGGAGGAGAGGCTGCGCAGTACTTGCGGATCGCTGCTGGCCCACTGCCTGAGATCAAAGCCGCCTTTGATCAATGAGGCGCGGAGTTTAATCAGGAGAGCCTCGGCTTCTTCCTGGGTTGAAAGGCTTTGTAGACAGTTGTCTACGTAGAAGCTGTTCTTTACGCTGTGTCGGACCTCTTCGTCCGCTGCTGGGTCCTCTGCTACATGTTTCTGTAGTGCAAATGTCGCACAGCAGGGGCTGCACGTCGTTCCGAAGGGGAGGACTTCCCATTGGTAGATGGCTGGGTGCTCATCTCCTGGCTTCTCTCTCCATAGGAACCGTAACAGGGGCTTGTCCGCCTCTACTAATCTCACCTTCAGGAACATTCCTTTAATGTCCCCGCTGATGGCCACCTTTTCCTGGCGGAAGCGGAGTAGAACGCCGAGTAGGGAGGGGCCGAGTGTGGGACCGGGCAGTAACTCTTTATTCAGATTTTGGGATCCGATCTGGTAGCTGCAGTTAAATACTATGCGGTCTTTACCGTTGTGATGGACCTTGTGGTGGGGCACGTACCACGATTCAGTGGTCTGGTCAGCCTCTTTAATGTCCATCTTTGTGACGTGTCCCGCTGTGATGAGCTTCTCAATCTCAGCGCGGTATACACTCTCTTGGGCGGGGTTCTTGGCTAAGCGCCGCTCCGTGTTCAGCAGGTACCGTTCTGTGGCGTCTGTCTTGGCGTGGAAAGTAGGCATTCCTTCTCGCCGCAGGAGTGGCGTGGCGTATCTCAACACGCCGTTGACCGGGACTCTCTTGGTCCCTGTCTCGAGGAGGTGAATGGCGTAAATGTCATCTTTAGAGCGAATGTCTTTCTTTCCGTTCTTAAAGGGCATTTGTTCCAAGGTCCATAGCCGCTCTACGTGTTGCAGGAGTGCGGTTTCTCCCTCTGTGACTCGGGAGTGGAGACATCTAGTGGCTGTACTTCGGTTGAGAGATTTGGCGAGCGGGCCTTGGAGAGTCCATCCCAAACGGGTCTCGACTGCTGCAGGGCAGCCTCGGGGTCCGGTATGAACCCGGTCTATCGGGACAATGAGGTCTGCATGGTCGGAGCCTATCAACAGGGTCGGCATAGCATTGTCTATGAGCGGGATCGGTAACTTGCGCAGATGTGCATATTTCTCCATCAGCTTGGCGACGGGGTATGTGTACCGCGACAGTCCTATTTCTTGGCTGGTGAAAGCGTCTGCAATCTGGTACCGTCGCTCAGGCTGGCCGCTTGCTGCGATAGAGAATGAGACATTCTCGCCCTTTATCGTCTTCAAATCTCGTCTTATTGTCCGAATTGTCATTTGGGTTTCGCTTCCCCGCAGCCCTAGCTGGGCCGCAGCGGAGGCGAGCAGCAGGGTCTTCTCTGACCCGTCATCGAGGACGGCGTAAGTGTCCAGGACTTTATTCTGGTAGCTTAGTGTCACACGCACTACTTTTAGGAGTACTCGGGCTCCACTGCTGCTGGCGGGATCGATGTACATGACGCTCGCTTTGCGGCTGGATGGTGCAGGTGAAGGGCGCCGTCTGTTACTGTCGTGAAGTATGTCCAGATGGGCTCCATCGCACTTGGTGCACCTTTTCTTTAAGCGGCATTCGGCTGCCATGTGTGAGCGCGCACAGCGAAAACAGCGCTTGTTGGACTTTATCCATTGACCTGCTTCCTCCGCGTTCAGCTTGGGGAAGGAGTCACATTGCGCTAGCCAGTGTTCTTTCTCACAGTAGGGGCACACTATCTTCCACTTCTCCGTTCTGGAGGGGGTACTGTGGCTCCTGCTGCTCGGTACTGACTCCGATTGGTGCATCACAGTCACCGATCTTCTTCCATCATTTAGTCGTCTGGTTCCTTCTCTGGAGCCAGGGGTGCTCCGTCCGAATGTATCTAGCCGTAGGCTGCTGACTTCTCTCGCCAGGAAGTCTGCTAGATCGAGGAGGTTCGGTTCGGGGCCATTCGGGTCTCTGTGGTCCCTCTGCCGCCTAAAGCGCTCCTGACGAGCGGGCGGCAGCTTCTCCAGGATCCTTTCCACATTTGAGTTGGCGTAAAGTTCATGCCTCCCTTTCTCTCTTTGCGCTCCCAACATCCCTACCAGGGACTGCACTCTGATGGACAGGTCGTCCAGTGCTCGATTGTCTATTGCTGGGGGTAAGCGGTCGATGTGTCGGATCTCCTGGATCACGTAATCCCATATGCGCCCATACCTCTGGTCCAATGCTACCAGCGCTGCTGTGTATGGGGTGGTGGAAGTCGCGTAGGCGAGCGCTATATTATGTGCGCGGGGTACCTTTAAGTGCTTCAGTAGGATGGCGTATTTGTGGCGTTCATCCAATACATCCACCAACATGGTCTCCAGACACATGCAGAGTTCTGTATACTGGGCCCGGTTCTCTTGGGTGAAGTCGGGTACCATAGGCGTGCCAATGTATGACGCTGACTGTGGATACATCGGCGAGCGTTGGGGGAGAGGCCTCCTAGGCGAGTCTCCTCCCACTCCTTGGTATGGGCTGGTACCGGCAGTGTACCATGGCCCGCTTGTCCAGGTGCTGTTCCTCGGTGCGGGTCGTGCGTCGTGCTCACCCGTGTATAGAGTCGGGGGTCTGTAGCGCAGCTCCGCGGGAGTATAGCCTGGGCTGTACCGGACCTCCTGGTCCGGTAGAGTACTGTGCTGTCTTCGGGCGTGGTTCTCCTCCTCTTCCTCTTCGTCTTCAGTTAGGTCATCCAGTGCTTGTAGTCTCTGGTTTAGCCTCTCCACAGGATATGCTGCTCCTTCCCGGTTGCTAGGTCTCGCTTGGACCGGTGGGGGGAGGTGGTCTGTGGGGGGTATAGACCTCGTCTGTTGGTCAAGTTCAGGGTTGTTTACTCGGCTAGGGGATGCCGCCCTGGAGGTGTGTCTAGACGAGTTCCTGGAGCCTCTGGCGGAGGGAGAGGGTGTTGTCCGTCTGATCAGCTGTTCTATTAGTTGCGACTGCTGTCTGTCGCGCGCTGCGTCCCGTTGAGCACCGGCTCGTTCTCGGGCCACATTCTCTTCCATCTGAATGCGTCTTATTTCTAGACGTATCTGCTCGTGTTCGCTTCGCTGCTGGATCTGCAGTCGGTCGCGTTCAGCAGCGGCGTTCAGGCTGATGAGGAAGGCCTGCTGTAGGGTCCTCTCTGCCTCTGGAGAAGGCGGTTGTATAGGGGAGCCTTCCCTCGGGGTACTCCTTGCGGAGCCTTGGAGCTCTATCTCCACGGTGCTCTCCCCGTCTTCTTCCGTGCCGAGTTCTCTCTCGGTAGCGTTGTATTCCTCCCGGGACTCATCGGGGACTACTTCTTCAGTACTGGCGGGGTGTGAAGTCATGTCTGGTTCCCACTGGTCCCCACTGTGAACTTGGTCAGTTACATTAGAGCCCGTAGGGGCCTCTATGGTCGGGGTAGTCTGGGCGTTGGGGTTAGACATACTTTTACTTTCTAGTTTTACCGCGTTTACTGTTAGTAGAAGACTAGGTTGTTGACTGACAGCGTAAGCCTCTAAGTACTGAGGGAGCCGTCGTTCGCGCTGCGGGCGTTGGTTAGGAGGATCGTTTCGTGGAGTGTTCATCATAGGCCATTTCAATATTAATAACACTATATTAATATTACACTAATTACCATCCGGCTCGAAGGACCAATTGTAACTGAGGGGTACAATTCCCTGACTGTATTACTAGATATGATACTTACTACCACTACCTTTGTACTTAATATTCGGCCACCCAGTACACGGCATAAATATATTATCATGAACACTCTCACGTAGATGAAACGGATCCAACACAAATGTACGAATTAGAAACAGGTCTTTATTTCTACACAGTGATGGTGTGTAGAATAAGCACTTAATCACTTAATTACATTTATGAATTGAAATAGTATGCACTTTTATGGCAAGGAGTATTCGTCGGTAAATCAATAGAGAATGTCCAATCTCTGAAGGCGCAGGTGGTAAATATACGACCTGGAATAGTTAAGGAATAACAGCAATGATACTTTAATGATTATACTAGATACACTAGAGGGGGTTAATCCGGTCGCTTGTAAGCCGACAGGAGTAGGAGGGGGGGGGGGGGGGTAGAATCCGGCTGCCTCGTCCGGCCAAGGGTATCCCAGGTGAACCCACTGTAGTGCCGTTCAATGCGCCGGCGATCCTTGGACCACAGATGAAAGCAGGTGGACTCTTTGTGGGCCGGCTCTCTCCGGTCCACGGGGGAGAGACGTGAAGCGACCTCGTCTTGCAGAGCGTCTCCTCACCTTGCGTCCTCTCCAGGGGGGGGGGTTCCAACACACGGCAGTGTCGGGGGTCTTTATCCATGGAATAATCAAAGTATCCAAAGCATAATCCGTGCCTGGGAAGGCGGGCTGTCGTCGGTAGAATAATCCGGTATACAGGTCCACTCGCTCGTCGGCTCTGGGGCTCCTCGGGTGCAGCTTCACATAGGGTCAACCACCCTGGGTAAGCAGCCAGTTCTCGATGGGGTACTGACTACGGTAGTATTCTCACCGCACGAAGCACTATATATTAACAGACTATTATTAGCTTAATAGACTACGTCCAACTCGACGATATAGTGCCAAATATGACTATTCAAATATTAATATACACGATGTCTCAATACCGATGGTAGGCGAACTTGGCCTTACTCCCACACGTGGCGTCGCGGGAGGCTTTACGTCTGTGACTCTATTGGAGGGTAAGAAACTGGACTGAAAAGAAAGTCCTACTTTAGTAGCGCAGTATATATACGCACTATGAACAAATAGTCCCATTAGTGGTGCGGTAGCCAAATTCCTACGCGGAACTAGGACTTGTTCGTACATGTCGAGCGGTACGTTTGAACTGGGTCTGAGGGGTATGGCAGCCTGGCACCAAGGTCTCGACCAATAGTAGAATGGAGACTATTATGGGATGTTCAGTAGGCTAGAATGGATATTCAATGCATATTGTACAAGGAATATACAAGGGATATCAGGGAATATTAGAGAATATACAAATACAATTAAATATATATATATAAATAAATATATATATTCGGTTTAATCTGGCCCTTCACAACAGGTTCCATAGCGCTTAACCCTGCGACACCCGGACGACCTAGCATTTTTTCCCCTGAAAAAAGCCCAAGTCCCTCAGGGTACCAGAACAGCAGATCTGCATCCCCGGCGGACAACGGGTTTAACTGATCCGGACCAGCGTGACCAGAACCAGTCCCGTGCCCTAACCACGCCGACCTGCCAACTCCAGGAGAAGGGGCAGATATGCGTGTTGATCTTAAACATAAAAAGAAGGCGCTTCGGTGCGAACCGCGCCCGGCGGCCCACCCCCAGGGCGTGAGACCCTTCCACATATGTTCAGATCCATTCCGTTATCATCCCCTGATATGAACGAGAACCCGTCGACAACCACACAGGTCGTCGGAAGAGGAAAACCCCCATCCCAATTGCTTTATAAAAACGCTGTTTTAACCCCAAGCAACCAAGGCGCGCCAGTCAGTTACCTAATGTCCAACAGAACATCCTGAGCTAGCACTATGTGTGCGTTGGGCATATCCACATCAATAATAGGCTATTTAGACCATCTTATTGAATCCCCAAGACGCCCAGGGGAACGACAAGAGGGGCGGGATGCAACCAACTCCATGAATGAATGAATGAAAACTTTAACCAACAGATTGCAGAAAGGGTACAACACAGTACGGCTCAATACACACAATTGTTAAGGGGAGGCAAACCTGAGAAAGACGTTAGTCTTGTTTCCATCAGGGACCCCCATTTCCAATTATATATAATATATATATAATAAAGAAGAAGGATCACCCGTATGAACCCAACTGCACAGCTGGGAGTAAAAAAACGTTTACATGTTTTTACATGCAGTCACACCTTTTGTCAAAGAGTAGAGACCGGACCTTCCCAGAAACCTTCCCACATGAGTCATAGTCATGAAAAAGACATGCCAACTGTGAGTCACGTGACCAACTGACTCAAACTCAAGTTTACACATAAATCGAGCGTAGCAGACCCATAAGCCCTATGCTCTAACTCGACACCTTAACACTCTGTAACTCATGGAAGGCGTCGCCATAGCAACATCGCTATGACGGGGGAAACCCTGCACACGGCTCCTGTTTGTAATAGGAGTCGGCAGGATAACCCCCCCCCCCCCCCCCCCCCCTTGCCAAGACGTCCTAACGGCTCGGCCCTGACTGGCTCAGCAGAATGAGATAAAATCTCCTAAACCAATCAAGTGGGAGGGAGGGGTTTATTCGACACCCCCTCACAAAAAACCCTTCTTTCCCTACACACAAAAACAACTGTAGCATTTTGAAACCTCCGGTAGAAATGCTAATGTATAGCGTAAGCTAATACAATGCCCGCTACCCACAAAATGTGAACAGGATTTACAACAAAACAAGTCGCATGCGTGTGAATCCTACACCCGTTGACTATGTCTTACATAGCAAAAACGCTGACCGAGAGTAACGGCTAGGCCGTGGAACGTGTGTGTACGAGTATTACTGCAACTAACACAACAGCATTGTGGGACACATATACTTTGTTTAAGCAACGGAATACCACCAGTTTCTACCTGCATGTGGAGCGTCAGGCTAATAGAACCTCCTACGACTGAGTGTATGTTGCAGACCTTGCTTAATCTCGTAACACAACACGACTCATCTCACAACGTAAAAGTGCAGATTCATATTTACGCAACCCCACCATATGATTTGTTGAAGAAACACACAGTTTGTTTGGCCAAAAACATAGTCCCCCTTATATCGGGGAACTTTTTATTGTATATTTTGGCACAAAAACACAATCATAAAGGGGCCAGGGAGGGTGTAAAGGAGAGGGGACACAGAGGGAAAAAGTCACTCTCAGCGGCGTCTGCCACCTCGCGCCGCTCGAGTCTTGCCACCCCGAGGAGCCCCGGAGGGACGGTAGGTAACTGTCTGCTGGTCTCGACGTTCCCTACCGTCTCCTCCGGTCGTGGATGGGCCGGCGGTAGCAGAAGCGCTGTCTCTTCTCCTGGCCTTCTTGGAGGGGCCAGCAGCGGCGGTAGAGGCAGTGGTAGGGACGACGGAGGCAGCTTGACGTCGTGGAAGCCTTCTGACTCCACCGGCAAGGACGGGAGGCGGAAAATGGGGTTGAAGAATGGATCTCTCCTCTGCCATCTCTCTGCACGTTGAGGTCATCAACCGCAGGGCCTTCCCGAACAGACCAGCATCGGAGAGGGTGGCCGTCAGAAGAGGGGCTCTCTTCTTCTCTGGCACACGGGCCTGCTCCAGCCAAAGATGGCGCTGGCTCAGGGTGGCCAGGGCGCGCACTTTCCCCGAGGCTATGGCCAGCACCTGGGTAAGGTGCAGGACAGCTCCTGCCGCCTGGGTGATCTGATCACATTTTACCTCGGTCAGATCCATGCCGCCCGTCATAATCCCTGATACAAATCTAGCTAGGTGGGCGATGTTAGACGCCGCAGCCAGCGATTGTGTACCAGCGATAAATGACTGGTCACCCCAATATGCCAATCGCCTAGCCGATCTTCCATGGAGGACCGGCTTGCATAATGGCTCCCACACCACATCCGGACAGAGGAGAGCGGCCATCGGACTATCAAACCGAGGCACGCCCTCCCTCATACCTTTGACTAACCCCGACACCCGCGTAACTGGTACGTAGGTGGGGGTAAGTCCCATGATGTGAGACACCGCCTGACCCTGACGAACATAGGTCCCCATTGAGGGGAAAAATGGGTAGACAACATCAGCCCCTCTCACCGGGTGACGCTGCCAGAGATGACCTATGAGATCGTCAGGGACAGGAGCAGGCAATGGCAGCGGCAGCGGCACGCCGTTTGCGGCGGCTACCGCCATGAGCTCGGGAAACAAAGCCTGCAGTTCCCTCTGCAGACCTTCCTCCACCGAACCCGCATCCCTCACATGCAGCAGGCTGCGACTGGTCAAGGAGCCACAGTCTGATGTGGCCGATAGTAGGGCATCCTGCTGATGAGGCCAAGGTGGTTCCTCGACATCTTCGAACAAGGCGTCCCGCGGAGCCATTTCTCCCCCCTCCGGTGTTTCCTGGACAGGAGGGATACTCTCCTCCACAGGACCTTCAAACAAGAATCCGTCCGACTCTTCCATGAAGTCCTCAGTTTCCATCGGAAATCCAGAGCCGGACGCATCCTCGCTGGTCTCCAGCAAGTCCCCAAACCCAGGCCGTTCGCGCCTGCATGCCACCATCTTGCGACGTGAACGGGCAGACGCGAAAAGTTTGCGTCGCAAATCCTCCGGCTCCAAAACAACCGCCCGTTCACCAACGGACAATTCCCTGGAACCAGAGGAACCAGAGTCGAGATCAGGCCATCGCCGGAGCGACGGCACCGACTCCTCGGCTCTTCGGAGAGGCAAACTATCCACCGGCTGTCTCCTGGGCTGGGTCGGCAACCACGAAAGTGGCAGCAGCCCAGCACCAAAACGCACGACGGAGGCGGGAATGGAGAACCGCTGGTGAAGAGTAGGTCTAGCAGGTCTACTCACCGAAGAATACATTATGACTTAGCTTTTTCTATCGAGAAGAAAAAAACTAAGCACAATGTAAACTCGTCACAACTCTTTTCAACTTTAACAACACGTCAAGTGGGGTACTACCGAGGCACTTCCTTGTGGTGAAAGCGAGAAGGAGGAGAGCAGGTGACCACACACCTGCTTATGAAGGTAAGCTAACGAGGGGTGTGGTCAGACGAATACTGGTATTAAAGGTACATTTGTGGAATTTATTCAGTGCGCATGCACGTACGCGAGGGAGTGCATGAGTGATGCCGAGCGGATCACCTAATGATACAGAACAGTTTAGTTTAGTTTGGACCCCGATCTGGTCTGTTAACTCCTCTTCCTCTCATGGTCTGTTAACTCCTCTTCCTCGTCTGTTAACTCCTCTTCCTCGTCTGTTAACTCCTCTTCCTCTTCCTCTCATGGTCTGTTAACGTTAGGTTATGAATATAACCAAGTTCTGTTAACACTAGTGGACGCTCTGCGTCTGTTGCATATATCTCGCTTCAGCATATATACACTGAATAATTTCACAAATGTACCTTTAAATGCCAGCATTCATCTGGCCACACCCCCATCCGCTTACCTATATAAGCAGGGATGGTGCCACACACTCATCTCCTTCCCAACAAATTTCACCACAATGAAAAATCAAGGGCCGCAGCGGCGTCTAGACGCAGAGCGTCCACTAGTGTTAACAGAACTTGGTTATATTCATAACCTAACGTTCTGTATCACACTAGCTCCCGCTCTGCGTCTGTTGCATAATAGGAGCTGAGCGGGAGCTAGAAGCTCGACAAATACACCCCGCTGAGGCCCCCCACAGCCATCAGATCAGGGAGGGCCGAGCCCCCCCGACCCACCCTAATGGAGGGCACCCCCCCTATTGGTGGCTTCACGGGAGGGCGACGGACCCGACCGTGCGAAGAGGCACTCAAGCAACTCAACGCACAGGGTGAGCAGACCGTGGCTTGACCCCACGACTACACACACGCACAACCCGCATGTCACCCGGGAACGAGCGGAGGGAAACAACCTCGTTACTGCCCCCAGAATCACGGGGTCAAGGGCAAACCCAACCCCGTGGCAAGGCCGTAGCAGCGGAGCGCGAAGGAAGACCCAGACCCACCAAAGGGACTGGACCCCCTGGAACGGGGGCCCGGAGAAGTCCATGATGCCAGCATCAAGACCCCACCAGGTGGGCACGTAGTGCCCCGCCCGCCACATCGCCAGCGTATTCGGACAAAGGCCCCTCAGCCGAGCGGGCCCTGTCCCCCCAATAGTACACCGCCTGGCACACTGACCCTGCAACAGGCAGTCAGCATGGCCGTAAGCACACAAAAAAGGTTAACCAGCGGAAGCAGGCAGCGCACCGGGGAAAAACCAGGCAACAGGCTATTAACCCTAGCCTGGAGACTGCGGACGAGACAGGCGCCAGAGGGGACAGCTGAACACAGCCGCCCCGGCGGAAGGAGCGGAAGCTGGCGGTGTTGCATGCCAAGCATCCATTTAAAACCCCCACCCAGAGGGGTTGAGGCAGACACGATTGGCAGACGTCATGAACGTACACGGGCACCCTCAAACGGTGAACCCGGGAGTTGACACTGCTCCAACACACCAGGGAATCAACCACCTTGGTGTTACCCAATGCGGTGGTTGTTCCTATAACCCCTCAAGAAAAAAACTCCAAAACACACCTGCGGGTATACACCGGCTATACCGCAGTACAAGTGTTTCAGTTTTCAAAAAAGGGTTAACCCAGGCCTACGGGTCGACGAAACATTACTTCGGACCGGGCCTGGCGATACGGGAAGCACAGGGTCACCAGAGGAGGTCAAAGACCACCCCAACAGGCCCCTCTTCGCCATGCGTGAGAGAGGAGCGAAAAAGAATGGAGAACCAGCCCCTAAGCACACCGTACTTGGTATTCCCAGGCGGTCTCCCAACCAAGTACTAACCAGGACCAACCTGTGTAGCGGCCGAGATCCGACGAGATCGAGCGTGTACAGGTTGGCATGACCGTAAGCCATTAAGACAGTGCTGAGTAAAAAACGTACCCAACCAGGGTCTCCATAGCGCTTAACCCTGTGACACCCGGACCGACCTGGCATTTTTCCCCCTGAAAAAAGCCCAAGTCCCTCAGGGTACCAGAACAGCAGATCTGCATCCCTGGCGGACAACGGGTTCAACTGATCCGGACCAGCGTGACCAGAACCAGTCCCGTGCCCTAACCACGCTGACATGCCTACTCCAGGAGAAAGGGCAGATATGCGTGTCGATCTTAACATGAAAAGAAGGCGCCACCCAGACGTTCGGGCGAACCGCGCCTGGTGGCCCACCCCCAGGGCGTGTGTTGTGAACGATCAGATTAAACCGAATATATATATTTATTTATGGATATATATTTAATAGTATTTGTATATCGTTTGATATCCCTTGTATATTCCTTGTACATATACACTGAATATCCCTTTAGTCTACTAACAGCCCATAATAGTTTCATTCTCTCATTGGACAAGAACCTGGCGCCAGCAGCCAAGCCCCTTGGTTCAAGTTCAATCGTGCCGACGAACATGTCGTTACAAGCCCGGTTCCGCGTAGGAATACGTCTGGCGAAATACGAATGGTACTATTTGTTCACAGCGCATATATATATGGCGCAAGTAAAGTAGAACTTTCCTTTTAGTCCCTTAGCCCTTAGTTCTTTACCCTCCAACCTAGTGGCAAGACGTTAAGCCTCACCCACGATACACGTGTGGTGCAGTATGGTCAACTTGGCCTCAGAATGGCATTGAGACATCGTGTGGATTAATAGTTGAATTGTCATAGTTTGGCACTATACCGTCGAGTGGGACGTATTTCTATTAAGTTAATAATAGTCTATTATGTATGGTGCATCGTTCGGTTAGAGTTATAAAGTGAGCAGTACCCCCATCGTTCCTCGCGTTATCTAGAGTCTTAACCAGGCTGGGCAGACCACGTGTGGTGCTTTCATCCGAGGAGTTCTGGGCCAGGACGAGTGGACCTGCACATTGGATTACCTTACCCGGACGACGGCGAGCCCTACACGGCTTGGATTATCTACTTGCTTTGGGTGCTTTGATTTATGCCATGGATAACAGCCAACACTGGTGAGTGTTGGAACTACCCCCCGAGAGGAGCCCAGGTGAGACGGCGCTCTACCCCGAGTGAGGTCGCCTCACGTCTCTTCGTTGTGGACCGGCAGCTACCGTCTACAAGAGGGCCCAACGGTATTCATCTGTGGACCAAGGTTCTGAGGGCACCGTGTTCAGCACTCTGAATTCTCCCAAGAAATCGTTGGCCAGATGGGATATCGCCAGCGGCTCTCCTAACCCCCCCCCTACTGACTTACAACCAGCGGGACCCCCTTTAGTGTATCCAGCTATAATTATTAAGTACCATCGCTATAGTTCCCTAAAGAACCAGGTTGTATACTTGCTTCCTGCGTAACCAGAGATTGGACATTCAATGTTGATTTGCCTACGAATACTCATTTGCCTTACAAGTGCATTCAAATCATAAATGTCATTAAGTGAACGTTGTATATACCCTTTGCTATATAAAATATTCGATTTATACATTTGTGTGGACTTGGTTTCATGGTGGGAAAGTGTTCATCATATCTATATCATGTACTGTGTGGCCAGTAGTTAAAGTACATAATCGGTAGTGGTTTAATGATACCATACTTATCAATACAGTCAGGGAATTGTACCCCTCAGTTACAATTGGTCCTTCGAGCCGGAGGGTAACTAGTGTAATATTAATATAGTGTTATTAATATTGAAATGGCCTATGATGAACACTCCACGAAACGGTCCTCCTAACGTAGAACGCCCGCGGCGCAGACGACAGACACCTCAGTACTTAGAGGATTACGCTGTCAGTCAACTACCTAGCCTTCGACAAACGGTAAACGCGGTAAAAGTAGAAAGTAAAATTATGTCTGACCTTAACGACCAGGTTACCCCGACCACAGAGGCCCTAGTGGGTTCTAATGTAACTGACCAAGCTCACGGTGGGGACCAGGAGGGAGCTGACATACCTTTACCCCCCGCCAATACCGAAGAAGTAGTCCCCGACCAGCCCCGGGAGGAAGACAACCCTACAGAGAGAGAACTCTGCACGGAAGAAGAGGAGGAGAGCGCCGAGGAAATAGAGCTCCGGGACTCCCCAACGAGTACCGCCAGGAGCGGCTCACCTCTACAACCGTCTTCCCCCAGCGAAGCGGAGAGGATGCTATCACAGGCGTTCCTCGCCAGCCTGACAGCCTCTACCGAACGCGATCCACTTCAGGGTGAACGCGATCGACTTCAGGGTGAACGCGATCGACTCCAGACACAGCAACGGAGCGAAGAAGAGCGCATACGCCTGGAGATGAGACGCCTTCAGACAGAAGAGAATATGGCAAGATACCGGGCCGACGCCCAGCGCGCCGCTGCCGGTGCCCAAAGAGAAGCAGATCTCACCAAGCGCGAAGCCGAGCGCGACAGACTACAAGCGCAGCTAATGGAGCAGCTGATCCTCAAGGCAACACCCTCTCCCTCCGCCAGGGGTTCAAGGAACTCGTCGAGACAACAGTCAAGGGCAGCGTCTCCTAACCGAGCAAGCGACCCTGAACTTGACCAACAGACCAAGCCTATACCCCCCGCAGACCCCCTTCCCAGACCGGTCCAAGCGAGACCCAGCTACAAGGAAGGAGCAGCATACACTGCGGAGAAGCTAAATAAACGACTACAGGATCTAGAGGACCTGATAGAAGAAGAAGAGGGAGAGGAGGAGAACCAAGCCCGACGACAGCACAGTACTCCACCGGACCAGGAGGTCCAGTACAGCCCAGGCTATACCCCCGCGGCGCTGCGCTACAGACCCCCGACTCTATTCACGGGTGAGCATGACGCACGACCAGCCCCGAGGAATAGCACCTGGACCAGCGGGCCATGGTACCCTGCCGGTACCAGCCCACAGAGAGGCGCAAGAGGAGACTCGCCTAGGAGGCCTCTCCCCCAACGCTCGCCGATGTATCAGCCATCCACGGCGTCATACATTGCCACACCGACGTTTCCAGACTTCACCTATGAGAATCGAGCACAGTACACGGAGCTCTGGATGTGCTTAGAGACAATGATGGTGGATGTCGCTGATGAACGCCACAAGTATGCAATATTACTGAAGCACCTGAAAGTACCGCGAGCGCACAATATAGCGCTAGCCTATGCCACCTCTACGACCCCATACACCGCGGCTCTAGCAGCGCTGGACCAGAGATATGGACGTATATGGGATTACGTAATCCAAGAGATAAGGCATATTGACCGCCTACCCCCAGCAACAGACAATCGCTCATTAGACGACCTGTCTATAAAAGTGCAGTCCCTGGTAGGGATGCTGGGAGCGCAACGAGAAAAGGGTATGCACGAGCTATACGCCAACTCTAACGTCGAGAGGATTTTAGAGAAGCTGCCACCCGCCAGACAAGAGCGCTTTAGGCGGCAGAGAGACCACCGTGATCCTAACGGTCCCGAACCATCCCTCCTCGATCTAGCCGACTTCCTGGCAAGAGAAGTCAGCAGCTTACGACTGGATACGTTCGTGCGGAGCAGACCAAGCTCCAGAGAGGGACCCAGGAGAATAAACGATGGAAGAAGATCGGTGACTGTCATGCACCAATCAGAATCAGTACCGAGCAGTAAGAACCACAGTACCCCCTCGAGAAAAGAGAAGTGGAAGATGGTGTGCCCGTACTGCGAGAAGGAACACTGGCTGTCACAATGTGACCTGTTCACAAAGATGAATGCAGAAGAAGTGAGTCAATGGATAAAGTCCAACAGGCGCTGTTACCGATGTGCGCGCAGTCACATGGCAGCCGAGTGCCGCCTAAAGAAGAGGTGCAGTCGGTGTGACGGAGCCCACCTAGATGTCCTACACGACAGTAACAGAAGAAGGCCTGCACCTGCACCATCGAGCAGCACCAAGGCAAGTGTCATGTACATTGACCCCGCCAGCAGCAGCGGCGCCCAAGTGCTCTTAAAGGTAGTCCGTGTAACATTGAGCTACCAAGATAAAGTCATGGACACTTACGCCGTCCTTGATGACGGGTCAGAGAAGACCCTTCTGCTCGCGTCCGCTGCGGCCCAGCTGGGACTGCGGGGGAGCGAGAACCAAATGACGATTCGGACAATAAGAAGAGATTTAAAGACGATAAAGGGCGAGAATGTCTCCTTCACTATCGCAGCAAGCGGGCAGCCAGAGAGACGGTATAGGATTACAAATGCTTTCACCAGCCAAGAAATAGGACTATCACAGTACACCTACCCCATCGCCAAACTGATGGATAAATATGTGCACCTGCGTCAACTACCTATCCCGCTCATAGACGGCGCCACCCCGACCCTGCTGATAGGCTCCGACCATGCAGACCTCATAGTCCCGATAGACCGGGTCCATACAGGACCCCGAGGCTGTCCTGCAGCAGTCGAGACCCGCCTAGGATGGACACTACAAGGCCCCCTCGCTAAATCTCTCAACCGAACAGCAGCCACTAGCTGCCTCCACTCCAGAGTGACAGAAGAAGACACCACTCTCCTGCAGCATGTCGAGAGGCTATGGACACTAGAGACAATGCCCTTTAAGAACGAAAAGAAAGACATTCGTTCTAAAGAAGACATTTACGCCATAAACCTCCTTGAGCAAGGGACAAAGAGAGTCACAGTCAGCGGAGTGATGAGATACGCAACTCCACTCCTGAGGCGAGAGGGAATGCCCACCTTTCACGCAAAGAAAGACGCTACGGAGCGGTATCTATTGAACACAGAGCGGCGCCTAGCCAAAGACCCCGCTCAAGAGAGTGTGTACCGCGCTGAGATTGAGAAGCTAATCACAGCGGGACACGTGACAAAGATTGACATTAAAGAGGCCGATCAGACGACCGAATCATGGTACGTGCCGCACCACAAGGTCCACCACAACGGCAAGGATCGCATTGTGTTTAACTGCAGCTACCAGATCGGATCCCAAAATCTGAATAAAGAGCTCTTGCCCGGCCCCACACTCGGCCCCTCTCTACTAGGCGTGCTACTACGCTTCCGCCAGGACAAGGTGGCTATCAGCGGGGATATCAAAGGGATGTTCCTGCAGGTGAGACTAGTGGAGGAGGACAAGCCCCTGCTGCGGTTCCTATGGAGAGAGAGGATCGGAGATGAGCACCCAGCCATCTACCAGTGGGAAGTCCTCCCCTTCGGAACCACATGCAGCCCGTGCTGTGCTACATTTGCACTACAGAACCACGTCGCAGAGGACCCAGCAGCAGATGAAGAGGTCCGACACAGTGTGAAGAACAGTTTCTACGTGGACAACTGTTTACAAAGCGTTTCGACTCAAGAAGAAGCCGAGGTTCTCCTACTCAAGCTACGCGCCTCCCTGATCAAAGGCGGCTTTGATCTCAGGCAGTGGGCCAGCAGCGACCTGCACGTATTGCGCAGCCTCTCCCCCGCTGACAAGGCTGCCAGCAGCGAGACCTGGATGGCGACCATCCCAGGAGAAGCCCAAGAAATGACACTAGGACTAGTCTGGCGCTTCAAAACAGACTCGCTCCACTATAGACACAAACCCCTGACCACGGAGCAGGGAAGGTCGACGGCGATACCGACCACCAGACGGAGTGTGTACAGAACACTCGCCAGACAATATGACCCGTTGGGATGTATTCTACCTTACACCACCAGGGCAAAGATGATTGTACGAGCACTATGGGACAAGGACCAGGGCTGGGACGACCCAATACCCGCACACCTTGCCTCCACATGGAGAGAGTGGGAGACGGAACTCCGCTCACTCCCAGGCGTCAATATACGCCGCAGCTACTTCCCACCCACAGTGAGGCCAGAGACATGCAAGATGGATCTACACGTCTTCAGTGACGCCTCCGAAGTGGCCTATGGATCGGTGGCCTACTTGCGTGCCCAAGAGAAGGGAGGAGAGATACACACCGCTTTCATCCTGGCTCGCTCAAGAATAGCCCCACGAAAGCAACAATCTATCCCGCGTCTAGAGCTCTGCGCAGCCCTAGCAGGAGCGCATCTAGCCACGTTAATCCAACGTGAACTCACCATTCCGGTGCACAGAACAATCTTGTGGTCAGATTCCACGACAGTACTCACATGGATCAAGTCTGATTCATGCAGATACAAAGTCTTCGTGGGAGTCAGAGTCACCGAGATTCAAGAGTTAACAGAAGCAGCGAGCTGGCGGTATGTGGACACCAAACACAACCCAGCTGACGTCATCACCCGGGGAATGTCCCTAGATGACCTCACCCGTCGCAACATCTACAGTGACGGACCAGAGTTCCTCAAGCTCCCGGAAGAAGAGTGGCCTACGCCCACCCCACGGGAAGCGAGTAAAGAGGAGGCTGAGAACAAGAAACCTATGTTCTGTGGACTGAGCACAGTCGCCACCACAGACCCCAACATAGATGATTGCATTACCCTACAGAGTGCGCAGCTAAAGACATTCCTGTGGCACCACCCAGAGATTCAGCACACTGCCGACATTTCAGCAGCTGACTACGAAGAAGCAGAACTTCTTCTACTACAACGAGCCCAGAGAGACTCGTTCCCCGACGAGCTAGACTGTCTACAGGGAGGAAAGCCTGTCCCATCAGACAGCAGACTGCTCCACCTGGCACCCGAGAGTGACGCCCATAATCTCATCAGAGTGGGTGGTCGTCTGCGGAGAGCCCCCGATCTACCGGATGACGTTAAGTACCCGATAGTCTTGAACAGCCGACACAAGGTCACAGAGCTGATCATAAAGAAATACGACGAGGATGTACACCACGCAGGAGCAGAGAGAGTCTTCGCGGAGATCAGACGTCGCTATTGGATACTTCAAGGAAGAGAAGCAGTGCGACGCTTCCAGCGAACCTGTCTAGACTGCCGAAAGTGGCGCGCGCAGCCCAGCATACCCCGGATGGCTGACCTACCTCCCTGTCGCCTCCGACTCGGCGACAAGCCATTCCACTCCACAGGCATGGACTGTTTTGGCCCGTTGTATATAAAGAAAGGAAGAGGAAAACCGTCTACATTGTTGTCTGATCACGGGACAAACTTCAAAGGCGGAGAAAGAGAGCTGAGAGAGAGCTTCCAAGCTATGGGCCCAGAACTTAAGACCCACCTCGCTCCATCCCAGATTGACTTCCAGTTTAATCCCCCGAACGCACCCCACTTCGGTGGAACCTGGGAACGAGAAGTACGTTCTATAAAGACAGCCCTGTACGCCGTGCTTGGGGCCCAGACTGTGGCGGAAGAAGTCCTAATGACAGTCCTCACGGAGATCGAGGGAGTATTGAACTCCAAGCCCCTCGGCTACGTCTCCAGTGATATAGCAGATGTCGACCCAGTCACCCCCAACACACTCTTGATGGGGCGGCTGGACCCCGCGCTACCCCAGACAATGTACAGGCCTGAAGAAGCGAACGGCCGAAGAATGTGGAGGTACAGTCAAGTACTAGCTGACAAGTTTTGGAACAGCTTTCTACTCCACTACCTACCGTCTCTACAGACCCGCCAGAAGTGGGTAAAAGAGAGAGACAATTTGACAGAAGGAACAGTCGTCATGATTATCGACCAGTCACTACCCAGAGCTATGTGGCCGGCTGGCCGCGTAAGCAAAGTGATCACCGGTGCCGATGGCAAGGTCCGAGCAGCTGAAGTGCTCGTCCAAGGGCGAACTTACACACGACCCGTGGCGAGGCTAATAGAACTGCCCAGACTCCCAGACACTATCGATGACGACCATGACCCCATGACTTTGTGAGTTGACTGACCCTTACAGCGGACCTTGAGTGGTGGACAGTGCGGTTAATCTGTCTCTGCTTAGCTAATTAGGTGGGACTAATTAGGGGGCGGCTGTTGTGAAGGATCAGATTAAACCGAATATATATATTTATTTATGGATATATATTTAATAGTATTTGTATATCGTTTGATATCCCTTGTATATTCCTTGTACATATACACTGAATATCCCTTTAGTCTACTAACAGCCCATAATAGTTTCATTCTCTCATTGGACAAGAACCTGGCGCCAGCAGCCAAGCCCCTTGGTTCAAGTTCAATCGTGCCGACGAACATGTCGTTACAAGCCCGGTTCCGCGTAGGAATACGTCTGGCGAAATACGAATGGTACTATTTGTTCACAGCGCATATATATATGGCGCAAGTAAAGTAGAACTTTCCTTTTAGTCCCTTAGCCCTTAGTTCTTTACCCTCCAACCTAGTGGCAAGACGTTAAGCCTCACCCACGATACACGTGTGGTGCAGTATGGTCAACTTGGCCTCAGAATGGCATTGAGACATCGTGTGGATTAATAGTTGAATTGTCATAGTTTGGCACTATACCGTCGAGTGGGACGTATTTCTATTAAGTTAATAATAGTCTATTATGTATGGTGCATCGTTCGGTTAGAGTTATAAAGTGAGCAGTACCCCCATCGTTCCTCGCGTTATCTAGAGTCTTAACCAGGCTGGGCAGACCACGTGTGGTGCTTTCATCCGAGGAGTTCTGGGCCAGGACGAGTGGACCTGCACATTGGATTACCTTACCCGGACGACGGCGAGCCCTACACGGCTTGGATTATCTACTTGCTTTGGGTGCTTTGATTTATGCCATGGATAACAGCCAACACTGGTGAGTGTTGGAACTACCCCCCGAGAGGAGCCCAGGTGAGACGGCGCTCTACCCCGAGTGAGGTCGCCTCACGTCTCTTCGTTGTGGACCGGCAGTTACCGTCTACAAGAGGGCCCAACGGTATTCATCTGTGGACCAAGGTTCTGAGGGCACCGTGTTCAGCACTCTGAATTCTCCCAAGAAATCGTTGGCCAGATGGGATATCGCCAGCGGCTCTCCTAACCCCCCCCCCTACTGACTTACAACCAGCGGGACCCCCTTTAGTGTATCCAGCTATAATTATTAAGTACCATCGCTATAGTTCCCTAAAGAACCAGGTTGTATACTTGCTTCCTGCGTAACCAGAGATTGGACATTCAATGTTGATTTGCCTACGAATACTCATTTGCCTTACAAGTGCATTCAAATCATAAATGTCATTAAGTGAACGTTGTATATACCCTTTGCTATATAAAATATTCGATTTATACATTTGTGTGGACTTGGTTTCCATGGTGGGAAAGTGTTCATCATATCTATATCATGTACTGTGTGGCCAGTAGTTAAAGTACATAATCGGTAGTGGTTTAATGATACCATACTTATCAATACAGTCAGGGAATTGTACCCCTCAGTTACAGCGTGAGACCCCACTACATATGTTCAGATCCATTCCGTCATCATCCCCCAGACATGAACGAGAATCCGTCGATAACCAACCCAGGTCGTGGGATGTGGTCGTCGGAAGAGGAAAAAACCCCATCTCAGTTGCTTTATAAAAACGCCGTTTTAACCACAAGCAACCAAGGCGTGCCAGTCAGTCGCCTGTTTACAGCGAGCTAGCACTATACGTGCGTCGGGACACACCCCCATCAATGAACAGGCTATTTAGACCTGTCATTGAATCCCCAAGGCGCCCAGGGGAACGACAAGAGCGGTGTGACACTTCCTAACTCCAACACTTTTTGAATAGAAAAGAAGGAAGCACCAACAGTATGTATCCCAGTCTACACAGCCGGGGGTAAAAATTGTTCACATTTTTACATCCCACCACCCTCCCATAGGAAGGAGACGGGGATCCCCAGAGAGACTTCCCACGCGAGCTGTACAGATTGAAAAGAATATATTGCACCTTGAGCCATGTAAAAAATTGGTTTTAGGGCTCTCCGGGGAAGAGGCACTGAACCCATACACACTCAATAATCGAATTGAATCGAATACATACACAATAGAATAGGACACCTTCTAGAGGGTCCACTCACTTTGACAATCTGAGGAGGAAGGCTCTGTACTCTGATGGAGGCTCCCTCACATGGAAGGAGGAGTCCGAACTCACAGAAGGCCCGAATAGGCGCTTGGTGAGGAGGAGCCCTGACCACCCCCCCGAAACAGATCCATCACATGGACCTGAACAGCACACGGAAGTCCTACCAACAGAGACGTGCACGGTGACGTACTCTATGGCGGGGGAATTTCTGCGGTGCACACGCCCAATATTCCAGGCCGTGGGACCAGGAACTTTTTACTAAGGAAAAAACACAGAATAGAGAGGGCTCTCTAAGAGCCCCGGTCCAACATACACATGTGCTTCTGTGGCCAGTCCAACCCAGTTGTAGGTCACATGACACACACAACCCATCATCACCTACAAAAAATGGCAAAAACACTCTACAGAGGAACGCCGTTTTTCATAATGAGAGAATACATAATTCTCGATTAGTATCGGCCACAGGCCTTGCTAAGCACACACGACAGCGACCAAACAATCTTTTCTTTTAGGAAAATAAAGTTTCTCCAGCAGTTTTAGCACAACCTCAGCAATCAAGCTAAGGGTTACATCGCATCCCTACCACACAAAAGACACAATGTAGTGCAACAACATGTCTGATAGGAGGATGAAAAAGTCCCCAGGGAACCGGGGGGAAAACACAATCCTCCTGCTTTACCCTTAATACGGCCAGTTAAAACAGGAAAACCTGTTAATATGTGAACACACTGTTCATTGTCATCACAGGCTGAAAAAAGAAAATTCTTTACTCATTTGTCACTAAGCATAGCTTCATAGGTTAGTTACCCCTTAGTTGTGAGTACACGGTACATAACAACACACATGATGTTTCTCACACAACAACCAGATCATTTTCACATCTGTAACAACAACCCGATTTGCCCGGAGAAGCTATTTACCAGTGACAAGACAGTTCACACAAAACTCGCGTCGTATCCCAAATGTATTGCAGCAACACACGTTTTTGGAAAACAGCGTTATTTACAAAACATATAGAAGGTAAAGCCAGAAAGACGCGTATAAGGTCTGGCCAAACCTTGTCCTACCCGGAGCGTAGATCAGCGAAGTGCAGTCTTAAGACACCGTAGAAAACACAGCCATCCTGTGTTGTTCGATCTGGGCAGCGTCGCCGCTCTACCCGTCGCAGCGGTCCCCTTTGTTGACGCAATCCTTGCCGTCCTGGCTCAGGGCAGGATCGACGAACATCCCCTGTCAAAGATGACGTCGTAGTCAAGAGTGTAAAACATGTTATAATCAAAGCACGTTCAACAGAGTAGCATTAAGCTAACGGCCGCTCCAACCGTCGGTCGCTACTGCCCCTGCTCGCGAGACGCCGAGCTAACGGCGCACGCGACCAGAGGTGAGCTCGCGGCGGCGCGCGAGTAGCCGGCGCTACCTCGCGCTGGCCTTGTCCGATAGCAGCAAGCTAACGTTTCCTAGTGATCACAACAGGCTAGCGCCGCAGCTAACAGCTGACTGGCTAACAGTAGGCCCAACCTCTGTAGGCCACGCAGTGATCCCAGCAGGCTAACGCCGCAGCTAACAGCTGACTGGCTAACCGTAAGCTAAGCAGCTATCACCTGAACTTGTACACAATGATATAACACTCACCCAGACAGGCCGCCGTTCTGAAACCCTCCTCACTTTTTAAGAGAAAAGAGAAACAAGATGTCAACACAGCTTTACAACGGTGATTTTACCAACACCCGACGGAATCAGCACAATACCAAACTGGCCTGTGTAGCTGACTTGAACATAGATCTTCCGCTATCGAACATCTTATGCACATATCTCCTCGTGAAGGAATACTCTCATTTGGATATGAAAGAAGGGGCTACACGGTGACAGGGAGATACCCACTCGTCCAGAAAACACAGAAAACTACAATGGTCTTCAGACCAAGGTCTTCTGTCGCCTAGGTGGCTGAACAAAGGACCCTAGCCTGGGGCCGGTTTTCATAAACATTGTCAATTAGCCCCCATAGCACTAACAGACAAGTGAAGCCTGCCAGCAACAGTACTCACCCAACCTGAAACCCACCGCTCCTCACAACAGCGGCGCGTCCTACAGTTCAGCTGTGGCCTGACAGGTTTCACCCCAACCAACACAGCAAGGAACTGCAGTTGAGAAGCATGCAGCGGCGTGCTCCCAATACGAAAACCGGTGGAGGGTTTTAGAATGATCACCATCTTCCAGACACTCCAGTGACGAAGACAACATCGCCGTATTTTCTCGAAAATAGTGAGAGAGAAAATAAAGATATGATGTCAACGTATCTCCTTGTTCTTCCTCTCCTTGTAAACATTGCTCTTCCAGCCAATATTTTTCTCCACGTCATGAGCAACACGTTAGTTGTGATGAAATTTGAGAAGGAGATGAGTGTGTGGCACCATCCCTGCTTATATAGGTAAGCGGATGGGGGTGTGGCCAGATGAATGCTGGCATTTAAAGGTACATTTGTGAAATTATTCAGTGTATATATGCTGAAGCGAGATATATGCAACAGACGCAGAGTGGGAGCTAGTGTGATACAGAACTCCTTTTCCTTGTCTGTTAACTCATCTTCCTCATCTGTTAACTCCTCTTCCTCTCATGGTCTGTTAACTCCTCTTCCTCTTCCTCTCATGGTCTCTTAACAACTCTTCCTCTCATGGGCTGTTAACTCCTCTTCCTCCTCTGTTAACTCCTCCTCTTCCTCTCATGGCCTGTTAACTCTTCTTCCTCTCATGGTCTGTTAACTCCTCTTCCTCTTCCTCTCATGGTCTGTTAACTCCTCTTCCTCTCATGGTCTGTTAACTCCTCTTCCTCTCATGGTCTGTTAACTCCTCTTCCTCTTCCTCTCATGGTCTGTTAACTCCTCTTCCTCTCATGGTCTGTTAACTCCTCTTCCTCTTCCTCTCATGGTCTGTTAACTCCTCTTCCTCTTTCTCTCATGGTCTGTTAACTCCTCTTCCTCTCATGGTCTGTTAACTCCTCTTCCTCTCATGGTCTGTTAACTCCTCTTCCTCTTCCTCTCATGGTCTGTTAACTCCTCTTCCTCTTCCTCTCATGGTCTGTTAACTCCTCTTCCTCTCATGGTCTGTTAACTCCTCTTCCTCTCATGGTCTGTTAACTCCTCTTCCTCTTCCTCTCATGGTCTGTTAACTCCTCCTCTTCCTCTCATGGTCTGTTAACTCCTCTTCCTCTCATGGTCTGTTAACTCCTCTTCCTCTTCCTCTCATGGTCTGTTAACTCCTCTTCCTCTTCCTCTCATGGTCTGTTAACTCCTCTTCCTCTCATGGTCTGTTAACTCCTCTTCCTCTTCCTCTCATGGTCTGTTAACTCCTCTTCCTCTCATGGTCTGTTAACTCCTCTTCCTCTTCCTCTCATGGTCTGTTAACTCCTCCTCTTCCTCTCATGGTCTGTTAACGTTAGGTTATGACTATAACCAAGTTCTGTTAGTTAGGGGCGATGCTTGGCATCGCTACTGCACTATCTCGCGTACGTGCACGCGTACTGAATAAACCACAAATGTACCTCTAATACCAGTATTAGTCTGACCACACCCCTCATCAGCTTACCTTCATAAGCAGGTGTGTGGTCACCTGCTCTCCTCCTTCCCAAGCTTTCACCACAAGGTGAGGACAAGGGCTGCAGCGGCGTCCGATGCCAAGCATCGCCCCTAACTAACAGAACTTGGTTATAGTCATAACCTAACGTTCTGTATCGTTAGTGGCTTAGCTTGGCATCGCTACTGCACAAGGGAGGCCAAGCGGAGCCACTTGGCTGACAAATACACCCCGCTGACAGCCCCCCAAAACCATCAGAACAGGGAGGGCCGAGCCCCCCCGACCCCCCCTAATGGAGGGTAGCCCCCCTATTAGGGACGTCACGGGAGGGCGACGGACCCGACCGTGCGAAGAGGCACTCAAGCAACTCAACGCACAGGGTGAGCAGACCGTGGCTTGACCCCACGACTACACACACACGCACAACCCGCATGCCACCCGGGAACGAACGGAGGAACAACCTCGTTACTGCCCCCAGAATCACGGGGTCAAGGGCAAACCCAACCCCGTGGCAAGGCCGTAGCAGCGGAGCACGAAGGAAGACCCAGACCCACCAAAAGGACTGGACTCCCTGGAATGGGGGCCCGGAGAAGTCCATGATGCCAGCATCAAGACCCCACCAGGTGGGCACGTAGTGCCCCGCCCCCCACATCGCCAGCGTATTCGGACAAAGGCCCCTCAGTTACTGCACCTGGTATTCCCAGGCGGAACCAACCAGGCCAGAACCTGCCCAGCTTCCGAGATCGGACGAGACCGGGCGTGTTCAGGTCGGTATGGCCGTAAGCCGAGCGGGCCCCGTCCCCCCAATAGTACACCGCCTGGCACACTGACCCTGCAGAATAGGCAGTCAGCATGGCCGTAAGCACACAAAAAAGGTTAACCAACGGAAGCAGGCAGCGCACCGGGGAAAAACCAGGCAACAGGCTGTTAACCCTAGCCTGGAGACTGCGGACGAGACAGGCGCCAGAGGGGACAGCTGAACACAGCCGCCCCGGCGGAAGGAGCGTAAGCTGGCGGTGTTGCATGACCAAGCCTCCATCTAACAACCCCCACCCAGAGGGGTCGAGGCAGAGAAGGCTGACACGATTGGCAGACGTCATGAACGTGCAGGGGCACCCTCAAACGGTGAACCCGGGAGTTGACACTGCTCCAACACACCAGGGAATCAACCACCTCGGTGTTACCCAATGCGGTGGTTGTTCCTATAACCCCTCAAGAAAAAACTCCAAAACACACCTGCGGGTATACACCGGCTATACCGCAGTACAAGTGTTTCAGTTTCCAAAAAGGGTTAACCCAGGCCTACGGGTCGCAAACATCACTTCGGACCGGGCCTGGCGGTACGGGAAGCACAGGGTCACCAGAGGAGGTCAAAAAACCACCCCCACAGGCCCCTCTTCGCCATGCGTGAGAGAGGAGCGAAAAATAATGGAGAACCAGCCCCTAAGCACACCGTACCTGGTATTCCCCGGCGGTCTCCCAACCAAGTACTAACCAGGACCAACCTGTGTAGCGGCCGAGATCCGACGAGATCGAGCGCGTACAGAATGGCATGGCTGTAAGCCATGACGACAGTGCTGAGTAAAAACATACCCAACCAGGGTCTCCATAGCGCTTAACCCTGTGACACCCAGACCGACCTGGCATTTTTCCCCCTGAAAAAAGCCCAAGTCCCTCAGGGTACCAGAACAGCAGATCTGCATCCCCGGCGGACAACGGGTTCAACTGATCTGGACCAGCGTGACCAGAACCAGTCCCGTGCCCTAACCACGCCGACATGCCTACTCCAGGAGAAGGGCAGATATGCGTGTTGATCTTATCATGAAAAGAAGGCGCCACCCAGACGTCGGGACGAACCGCGCCTGGTGGCCCACCCCAAGGGCGTGAGACCCCACTACATATGTTCAGATCCATCCCGTCATCATCCCCCAGACATGAACGAGAATCCGTCGACAACCCACCCAGGTCATGGGATGTGGTCGCCGGAAGAGGAAAAACCCCCATCTCAGTTGCTTTATAAAAACGCTGTTTCAACCACAAGCAACTAAGGCGTGCCAGTCAATCGCCTGTTTACAGCGAGCTAGCACTATACGTGCGTCGGGACACACCCCCATCAATGAACAGGCTATTTAGACCTGTCATTGAATCCCCAAGGCGCCCAGGGGAACGACAAGAGGGGTGTGACACTCCCTAACTCCAACACTTCTGGAATAGAAAGAAGGAAGCATCAACAGTATGTATCCCAGTCTACACAGCCGGGGTAAAAAATGTTCACATTTTTACATCCCACCACCCTCCCATAGGAAAGAGACGGGGATCCCCAGAGAGACTTCCCACGCAAGCTGTACAGATTGAAAAGAATATATTGCACCTTGAGCCATGTAAAAAACTGGTTTTAGGGCCTCCGGGGAAGAGGCACCGAACCCATACACACTCAATAAACGAATTGAATCGAATATACATACAATAGAAAAGGACCCTTCTAGAGGGTCCACTCACTTTGACAATCTGAGGAGGAAGGCTCTGTACTCTGATGGAGGCTTCCTCACATGGAAGAAGGAGTCCGAACTCACAGAAGGCCTGAGTAGGCGCTTGGTGAGGAGGAGCCCTGACCACCCCCCCTGAAAACAGATCCATCACATGGACCTGAACAGCACACGGAAGTCCTACCAACAGAGACGCGCACGGTGACGTACTCTATGGCGGGGGAATTCCTGCGGTGCACACGCCCAATATACCAGGCCGTGGGACCAGGAACTCCCCCCCCCCGTAACGTGCCGAACCGCCACGTGACGGGAACCTTGAAGGACAGGGGGTGTACCCCTGACCGACAGAACAACGGGGAGAGGAAAGGTTACCAGTTCACCCCTTTACGACCCCACACCCATGATACGACGTAACGACAAAAAGAGAATATGACACAGTCACAGTCAGCTCTATGAAGCGTTTCACAGCTCCACACAGCGCACGAGCTAACCTGCTATCTGATTTTTACTAAGGAAAAACACAGAATAGAGAGGGCTCTAAGAACCCCGGTCCAACATACACATGTGCTTCTGTGGCCAGTACAACCCAGTTGTAGGTCACATGACACACACAACCCATCATCACCTACAAAAAATGGCAAAAACACTCAACAGAGGAACGCCGTTTTTTTCACAATGAGAGAATACATCATTCTTGATTAGTATCGACCACAGGCCTTGCTAAGCACACATGACAGCAACCAAACCAATTTCCCTTTAGGAAATAAGTTTCTCCAGCAGATTTAGCACAACCTCAGCAATCAAGCTGAGAGTTACATCGTATCCCTACCACACAAAAGACACAATTAATGCACAACATGTCTGATAGGAGGTGATAAAGTCCCCAGGGAACCGGGGGGGGAAACACAATCCTCCTATTTTACCCTCAATACGGCCAGTTAAAACAGGAAAACCTGTTAATGTGTGAACTCACTGTTCATTGTCATTACAGTCTGAGAAAGAACATTCTTTTACTCACTCGTCACCAAGCATAGCTTCATAGGTTAGTTGCCTTAGTAGTGAGTACACGGTACACATAAACACCATGATGTTTCTCACACAACAACCAGATCAATACATCACGACCTGCACGGAGAAGCTAACTGCCAGTGACAAAAACAGCTCACACACAACCCGCAACGTATCTCAAATGCATTGCAACAACACACGTTTTGGGAAAAAACACCGTTATTCACAATACATTTAGCAAGGTAAAACCAGAAGACGTGTTATGAGGTCTGGCCAACCCCGTACCTGCCCGGAACGCAGATCAGCGAAGTGCAGTCACAAGCCACCGTAGAACACAGCCGTCCCGTGTTGTTCGATCCGGGCAGCGTCGCCGCTCCACCAGTCGCTACAGTCCTCTTTGTTGACGCAATCCCCGTCTAGGCTCAGGCAGGGTCGACGAACATCCCCTGTCAAGGATGACGTCGTGGTCAAGAGTGTAAAACATGTTAAAATCAAAGCACGTTCAACAGAATAGCATCAAGCTAACGGCTGCTCCAACCGTTCGGGTGCTATTGCTTCCGCTCGCGAGACGCCGATCTACGACGCACGCGATCAGGAGCGAGCTCCCGGCGGCGCGCGAGAAGCCAAGCTACCCCGCGCCAGGCCACCGACCGGCTAACCGTAAGCTATGAACATGTAAACAATGACATAACACTCACCCAGACAGGCCGCCGTTCTGAACCCTCCTCACTTTTTAAGAGAAAAGAGAAAACAAGACGTCAACACCGCTTCACAACGGTGACATTAACACGTCCGGCGGAATCAGCACAGTACCAACTGGCCTGTATAGCTGACTTTGAACATGAATCTGCCGCTATCGCACATTACATGCACATATCCCCTCGTGAAGGAATACTCTCATTTGGATATGAAAGATGGGGTCTTAACACGGTGACAGAGAGAATCCACTCGTCCAGAACACACAGGGATCACCAGTGTCAATGGTCGCGGCCCACTAGTTAAAACTATAATGGTCGCCAGACCAAGGCCTTCTGTCGCCTAGACGGCTAAACAAAGGACCCTAGCCTGGGGCCGGTTTCCATAAACTTTGTCAAGTAGCCCCCATAGCACTAACAGACAAGTGGAGCCCGCCAGCAAACACTACTCACCCAACCTGGAACGCACCGCTCCTCACAACAGCGGCATGTCCGACAGTTCAGCTGTGGCCTGACAGGTTTCACCCCAACAAACACAGCAAGGAACTGCAGTTGAGAAGCATGCAGCGGCGTGCTCCCAATACGAAAACCGGTGGAGGGTTTGTAGAATGATCATCATCTTCTAGACACTCCAGTACGAAGACAATATCGCCGTATTTTCTCGAAAATAGTGAGAGAGAAAATAAAGATATGATGTCAACGTATCCTTGTTTCCCAAGCTGTTCCTAATCCAATTTCTTCCATCATGGTGTCAAGTGTGGGGATCTACCGAGGCACCTCTTCCTTGTGGTGAAAGCGAGAAGGAGAAGAGCAGGTGACCACACACCTGCTTATGAAGGTAAGCTGATGAGGGGTGTGGTCAGACTAATACTGGTATTAGAGGTACATTTGTGGTTTATTCAGTACGCGTGCACGTACGCGAGATAGTGCAGTAGCGATGCCAAGCTAAGCCACTAACGATACAGAACTCCTCTTCCTCTCATGGTCTGTTAACTCCTCTTCCTCTCATGGTCTGTTAACTCCTCTTCCTCTCATGGTCTGTTAACTCCTCCTCTTCCTCTCATGGTCTGTTAACTCCTCTTCCTCTTCCTCTCATGGTCTGTTAACTCCTCCTCTTCCTCTCATGGTCTGTTAACTCCTCCTCCTCTTCCTCTCATGGTCTGTTAACTCCTCTTCCTCTCATGGTCTGTTAACTCCTCTTCCTCTTCCTCTCATGGTCTGTTAACTCCTCTTCCTCTTCCTCTCATGGTCTGTTAACTCCTCCTCTTCCTCTCATGGTCTGTTAACTCCTCTTCCTCTCATGGTCTGTTAACTCCTCTTCCTCTTCCTCTCATGGTCTGTTAACTCCTCCTCCTCTTCCTCTCATGGTCTGTTAACTCCTCCTCCTCTTCCTATCATGGTCTGTTAACTCCTCTTCCTCTTCCTCTCATGGTCTGTTAACTCCTCTTCCTCTCATGGTCTGTTAACTCCTCTTCCTCTTCCTCTCATGGTCTGTTAACTCCTCTTCCTCTTCCTCTCATGGTCTGTTAACTCCTCTTCCTCTTCCTCTCATGGTCTGTTAACTCCTCTTCCTCTTCCTCTCATGGTCTGTTAACTCCTCTTCCTCTTCCTCTCATGGTCTGTTAACTCCTCCTCCTCTTCCTCTCATGGTCTGTTAACTCCTCTTCCTCTCATGGTCTGTTAACTCCTCTTCCTCTTCCTCTCATGGTCTGTTAACTCCTCTTCCTCTCATGGTCTGTTAACGTTAGGTTATGACTATAACCAAGTTCTGTTAGTTAGGGGCGATGCTTGGCATCGCCTTCTGCACTATCTCGCGTACGTGCACGCGTACTGAATAAACCACAAATGTACCTCTAATACCAGTATTAGTCTGACCACACCCCTCATCAGCTTACCTTCATAAGCAGGTGTGTGGTCACCTGCTCTCCTCCTTCCCAAGCTTTCACCACAAGGTGAGGACAAGGGCTGCAGCGGCGTCCGATGCCAAGCATCGCCCCTAACTAACAGAACTTGGTTATAGTCATAACCTAACGTTCTGTATCGTTAGTGGCTTAGCTTGGCATCGCCTTCTGCACAAGGGAGGCCAAGCGGAGCCACTTGGCTGACAAATACACCCCGCTGACAGCCCCCCAAAACCATCAGAACAGGGAGGGCCGAGCCCCCCCGACCCCCCCTAATGGAGGGTAGCCCCCCTATTAGGGACGTCACGGGAGGGCGACGGACCCGACCGTGCGAAGAGGCACTCAAGCAACTCAACGCACAGGGTGAGCAGACCGTGGCTTGACCCACGACTACACACACGCACAACCCGCATGCCACCCGGGAACGAACGGAGGAACAACCTCGTTACTGCCCCCAGAATCACGGGGTCAAGGGCAAACCCAACCCCGTGGCAAGGCCGTAGCAGCGGAGCACGAAGGAAGACCCAGACCCACCAAAAGGACTGGACTCCCTGGAATGGGGGCCCGGAGAAGTCCATGATGCCAGCATCAAGACCCCACCAGGTGGGCACGTAGTGCCCCGCCCCCCACATCGCCAGCGTATTCGGACAAAGGCCCCTCAGTTACTGCACCTGGTATTCCCAGGCGGAACCAACCAGGCCAGTAAGCCGAGCGGGCCCCGTCCCCCCAATAGTACACCGCCTGGCACACTGACCCTGCAGAATAGGCAGTCAGCATGGCCGTAAGCACACAAAAAAGGTTAACCAACGGAAGCAGGCAGCGCACCGGGGAAAAACCAGGCAACAGGCTGTTAACCCTAGCCTGGAGACTGCGGACGAGACAGGCGCCAGAGGGGACAGCTGAACACAGCCGCCCCGGCGGAAGGAGCGTAAGCTGGCGGTGTTGCATGACCAAGCCTCCATTTAACAACCCCCACCCAGAGGGGTCGAGGCAGAGAAGGCTGACACGATTGGCAGACGTCATGAACGTGCAGGGGCACCCTCAACCGGTGAACCCGGGAGTTGACACTGCTCCAACACACCAGGGAATCAACCACCTCGGTGTTACCCAATGCGGTGGTTGTTCCTATAACCCCTCAAGAAAAAACTCCAAAACACACCTGCGGGTATACACCGGCTATACCGCAGTACAAGTGTTTCAGTTTCCAAAAAGGGTTAACCCAGGCCTACGGGTCGCAAACATCACTTCGGACCGGGCCTGGCGGTACGGGAAGCACAGGGTCACCAGAGGAGGTCAAAAAACCACCCCCACAGGCCCCTCTTCGCCATGCGTGAGAGAGGAGCGAAAAACAATGGAGAACCAGCCCCTAAGCACACCGTACCTGGTATTCCCCGGCGGTCTCCCAACCAAGTACTAACCAGGACCAACCTGTGTAGCGGCCGAGATCCGACGAGATCGAGCGCGTACAGAATGGCATGGCTGTAAGCCATGACGACAGTGCTGAGTAAAAACATACCCAACCAGGGTCTCCATAGCGCTTAACCCTGTGACACCCAGACCGACCTGGCATTTTTCCCCCTGAAAAAAGCCCAAGTCCCTCAGGGTACCAGAACAGCAGATCTGCATCCCCGGCGGACAACGGGTTCAACTGATCTGGACCAGCGTGACCAGAACCAGTCCCGTGCCCTAACCACGCCGACATGCCCCAGGAAAAGGGCAGATATGCGTGTTGATCTTAACATGAAAAGAAGGCGCCACCCAGACGTCGGGACGAACCGCGCCTGGTGGCCCACCCCAAGGGCGTGAGACCCCACTACATATGTTCAGATCCATCCCGTCATCATCCCCCAGACATGAACGAGGATCCGTCGACAACCCACCCAGGTCATGGGATGTGGTCGCCGGAAGAGGAAAAAC
Organism: Notolepis coatsorum; assembly: GCF_963971535.1. NCBI lineage: Eukaryota > Metazoa > Chordata > Actinopteri > Aulopiformes > Paralepididae > Notolepis > Notolepis coatsorum. The sequence continues at coordinate 32,650 of NW_028170854.1, read as the reverse complement.
CCCCATCTCAGTTGCTTTATAAAAACGCTGTTTCAACCACAAGCAACTAAGGCGTGCCAGTCAATCGCCTGTTTACAGCGAGCTAGCACTATACGTGCGTCGGGACACACCCCCATCAATGAACAGGCTATTTAGACCTGCCATTGAATCCCCAAGGCGCCCAGGGGAACGACAAGAGGGGTGTGACACTCCCTAACTCCAACACTTCTGGAATAGAAAGAAGGAAGCATCAACAGTATGTATCCCAGTCTACACAGCCGGGGTAAAAAATGTTCACATTTTTACATCCCACCACCCTCCCATAGGAAAGAGACGGGGATCCCCAGAGAGACTTCCCACGCGAGCTGTACAGATTGAAAAGAATATATTGCACCTTGAGCCATGTAAAAAACTGGTTTTAGGGCCTCCGGGGAAGAGGCACCGAACCCATACACACTCAATAAACGAATTGAATCGAATATACATACAATAGAAAAGGACCCTTCTAGAGGGTCCACTCACTTTGACAATCTGAGGAGGAAGGCTCTGTACTCTGATGGAGGCTTCCTCACATGGATCACATGGAAGAAGGAGTCCGAACTCACAGAAGGCCTGAGTAGGCGCTTGGTGAGGAGGAGCCCTGACCACCCCCCCTGAAAACAGATCCATCACATGGACCTGAACAGCACACGGAAGTCCTACCAACAGAGACGCGCACGGTGACGTACTCTATGGCGGGGGAATTCCTGCGGTGCACACGCCCAATATACCAGGCCGTGGGACCAGGAACTCCCTCCCCCCCCCGTAACGTGCCGAACCGCCACGTGACGGGAACCTTGAAGGACAGGGGGTGTACCCCTGACCGACAGAACAACGGGGAGAGGAAAGGTTACCAGTTCACCCCTTTACGACCCCACACCCATGATACGACGTAACGACAAAAAAGAGAATATGACACAGTCATAGTCAACCCTATGAAGCGTTTCACAGCTCCACACAGCGCACGAGCTAACCTGCTATCTGATTTTTACTAAGGAAAAACACAGAATAGAGAGGGCTCTAAGAACCCCGGTCCAACATACACATGTGCTTCTGTGGTCAGTACAACCCAGTTGTAGGTCACATGACACACACAACCCATCATCATCACAATGAGAGAATACATCATTCTTGATTAGTATCGACCACAGGCCTTGCTAAGCACACATGACAGCAACCAAACCAATTTCCCTTTAGGAAATAAGTTTCTCCAGCAGATTTAGCACAACCTCAGCAATCAAGCTGAGAGTTACATCGTATCCCTACCACACAAAAGACACAATTAATGCACAACATGTCTGATAGGAGGTGATAAAGTCCCCAGGGAACCGGGGGGGGAAAAACACAATCCTCCTATTTTACCCTCAATACGGCCAGTTAAAACAGGAAAACCTGTTAATGTGTGAACTCACTGTCCATTGTCATTACAGTCTGAGAAAGAACATTCTTTTACTCACTCGTCACCAAGCATAGCTTCATAGGTTAGTTGCCTTAGTAGTGAGTACACGGTACACATAAACACCATGATGTTTCTCACACAACAACCAGATCAATACATCACGACCTGCACAGAGAAGCTACTGCCAGTGACAAAAACAGCTCACACACAACCCGCAACGTATCTCAAATGCATTGCAACAACACACGTTTTGGGAAAAAACACCGTCATTCACAATACATTTAGCAAGGTAAAACCAGAAGACGTGTTATGAGGGTCTGGCCAACCCCGTACCTGCCCGGAACGCAGATCAGCGAAGTGCAGTCATAAGCCACCGTAGAACACAGCCCTCTTTGTTGACGCAATCCCCGTCTAGGCTCAGGCAGGGTTGACGAACATCCCCTGTCAAAGATGACGTCGTGGTCAAGAGTGTAAAACATGTTAAAAATCAAAGCACGTTCAACAGAATAGCATCAAGCTAACGGCTGCTCCAACCGTTCGGGTGCTATCGCTTCCGCTCGCGAGACGCCGATCTACGACGCACGCGATCAGGAGCGAGCTCCCGGCGGCGCGCGAGAAGCCTAAGCTACCCCGCGCCAGGCCACCGACCGGCTAACCGTAAGCTATGAACATGTAAACAATGACATAACACTCACCCAGACAGGCCGCCGTTCTGAACCCTCCTCACTTTTTAAGAGAAAAGAGAAAACAAGACGTCAACACCGCTTCACAACGGTGACATCAACACGTCCGGCGGAATCAGCACAGTACCAACTGGCCTGTATAGCTGACTTTGAACATGAATCTGCCGCTATCGCACATTACATGCACATATCCCCTCGTGAAGGAATACTCTCATTTGGATATGAAAGATGGGGTCTTAACACGGTGACAGAGAGAATCCACTCGTCCAGAACACACAGGGATCACCAGTGTCAATGGTCGCGGCCCACTAGTTAAAACTATAATGGTCGCCAGACCAAGGCCTTCTGTCGCCTAGACGGCTAAACAAAGGACCCTAGCCTGGGGCCGGTTTCCATAAACTTTGTCTAGTAGCCCCCATAGCACTAACAGACAAGTGGAGCCCGCCAGCAAACACTACTCACCCAACCTGGAACGCACCGCTCCTCACAACAGCGGCATGTCCGACAGTTCAGCTGTGGCCTGACAGGTTTCACCCCAACAAACACAGCAAGGAACTGCAGTTGAGAAGCATGCAGCGGCGTGCTCCCAATACGAAAACCGGTGGAGGATTTGTAGAATGATCATCATCTTCTAGACACTCCAGTACGAAGACAATATCGCCGTATTTTCTCGAAAATAGTGAGAGAGAAAATAAAGATATGATGTCAACGTATCCTTGTTTCCCAAGCTGTTCCTAATCCAATTTCTTCCATCATGGTGTCAAGTGTGGGGATCTACCGAGGCACCTCTTCCTTGTGGTGAAAGCGAGAAGGAGGAGAGCAGGTGACCACACACCTGCTTATGAAGGTAAGCTGATGAGGGGTGTGGTCAGACTAATACTGGTATTAGAGGTACATTTGTGGTTTATTCAGTACGCGTGCACGTACGCGAGATAGTGCAGAAGGCGATGCCAAGCTAAGCCACTAACGATACAGAACTCCTCTTCCTCTTCCTCTCATGGTCTGTTAACTCCTCTTCCTCTCATGGTCTGTTAACTCCTCTTCCTCTTCCTCTCATGGTCTGTTAACTCCTCTTCCTCTTCCTCTCATGGTCTGTTAACTCCTCTTCCCCTCATGGTCTGTTAACTCATCTTCCTCTTCCTCTCATGGTCTGTTAACTCCTCTTCCTCTTCCTCTCATGGTCTGTAACTCCTCCTCTTCCTCTCATGGTCTGTTAACTCCTCTTCCTCTTCCTCTCATGGTCTGTTAACTCCTCTTCCTCTCATGGTCTGTTAACTCCTCTTCCTCTTCCTCTCATGATCTGTTAACTCCTCTTCCTCTTCCTCTCATGGTCTGTTAACTCCTCTTCCTCTTCCTCTCATGGTCTGTTAACTCCTCTTCCTCTTCCTCTCATGGTCTGTTAACTCCTCCTCCTCTTCCTCTCATGGTCTGTTAACTCCTCTTCCTCTCATGGTCTGTTAACTCCTCCTCCTCTTCCTCTCATGGTCTGTTAACTCCTCTTCCTCTCATGGTCTGTTAACTCCTCTTCCTCTCATGGTCTGTTAACTCCTCTTCCTCTTCCTCTCATGGTCTGTTAACTCATCTTCCTCTTCCTCTCATGGTCTGTTAACTCCTCTTCCTCTCATGGTCTGTTAACTCCTCTTCCTCTTCCTCTCATGGTCTGTTAACTCCTCTTCCTCTTCCTCTCATGGTCTGTTAACTCCTCTTCCTCTTCCTCTCATGGTCTGTTAACTCCTCTTCCTCTTCCTCTTATGGTCTGTTAACTCCTCTTCCTCTCATGGTCTGTTAACTCCTCTTCCTCTTCCTCTCATGGTCTGTTAACTCCTCTTCCTCTTCCTCTCATGGTCTGTTAACTCCTCTTCCTCTCATGGTCTGTTAACTCCTCTTCCTCTTCCTCTCATGGTCTGTTAACTCCTCTTCCTCTTCATCTCATGGTCTGTTAACTCCTCTTCCTCTTCCTCTCATGGTCTGTTAACACCTCTTCCTCTTCCTCTTATGGTCTGTTAACTCCTCTTCCTCTCATGGTCTGTTAACTCCTCTTCCTCTCATGGTCTGTTAACTCCTCTTCCTCTCATGGTCTGTTAACTCCTCTTCCTCTTCCTCTCATGGTCTGTTAACTCCTCTTCCTCTTCCTCTCATGGTCTGTTAACTCCTCTTCCTCTCATGGTCTGTTAACTCCTCTTCCTCTTCCTCTCATGGTCTGTTAACTCCTCTTCCTCTTCCTCTCATGGTCTGTTAACTCCTCTTCCTCTTCCTCTCATGGTCTGTTAACTCCTCTTCCTCTCATGGTCTGTTAACTCCTCTTCCTCTTCCTCTCATGGTCTGTTAACTCCTCTTCCTCTCATGGTCTGTTAACTCCTCTTCCTCTTCCTCTCATGGTCTGTTAACTCCTCTTCCTCTTCCTCTCATGGTCTGTTAACTCCTCTTCCTCTCATGGTCTGTTAACTCCTCTTCCTCTTCCTCTCATGGTCTGTTAACTCCTCTTCCTCTCATGGTCTGTTAACTCCTCTTCCTCTTCCTCTCATGGTCTGTTAACTCCTCTTCCTCTTCCTCTCATGGTCTGTTAACTCCTCTTCCTCTCATGGTCTGTTAACTCATCTTCCTCTTCCTCTCATGGTCTGTTAACTCCTCTTCCTCTTCCTCTCATGGTCTGTAACTCCTCCTCTTCCTCTCATGGTCTGTTAACTCCTCTTCCTCTTCCTCTCATGGTCTGTTAACTCCTCTTCCTCTCATGGTCTGTTAACTCCTCTTCCTCTTCCTCTCATGGTCTGTTAACTCCTCTTCCTCTTCCTCTCATGGTCTGTTAACTCCTCTTCCTCTTCCTCTCATGGTCTGTTAACTCTTCTTCCTCTTCCTCTCATGGTCTGTTAACTCCTCTTCCTCTTCCTCTCATGGTCTGTTAACTCCTCTTCCTCTCATGGTCTGTTAACTCTTCTTCCTCTCATGGTCTGTTAACTCCTCTTCCTCTTCCTCTCATGGTCTGTTAACTCCTCTTCCTCTTCCTCTCATGGTCTGTTAACTCCTCTTCCTCTTCCTCTCATGGTCTGTTAACTCCTCTTCCTCTCATGGTCTGTTAACTCCTCTTCCTCTCATGGTCTGTTAACTCATCTTCCTCTTCCTCTCATGGTCTGTTAACTCCTCTTCCTCTTCCTCTCATGGTCTGTTAACTCCTCTTCCTCTCATGGTCTGTTAACTCCTCTTCCTCTTCCTCTCATGGTCTGTTAACTCCTCTTCCTCTTCCTCTCATGGTCTGTTAACTCCTCTTCCTCTTCCTCTCATGGTCTGTTAACTCTTCTTCCTCTTCCTCTCATGGTCTGTTAACTCCTCTTCCTCTTCCTCTCATGGTCTGTTAACTCCTCTTCCTCTCATGGTCTGTTAACTCTTCTTCCTCTCATGGTCTGTTAACTCCTCTTCCTCTTCCTCTCATGGTCTGTTAACTCCTCTTCCTCTTCCTCTCATGGTCTGTTAACTCCTCTTCCTCTTCCTCTCATGGTCTGTTAACTCCTCTTCCTCTCATGGTCTGTTAACTCCTCTTCCTCTCATGGTCTGTTAACTCATCTTCCTCTTCCTCTCATGGTCTGTTAACTCCTCTTCCTCTTCCTCTCATGGTCTGTTAACTCCTCTTCCTCTTCCTCTCATGGTCTGTTAACGTTAGGTTATGACTATAACCAAGTTCTGTTAGTATAGCGACGCTCGGCATCGCTCTCTGCACTATCTCGCATATGTGCACGCGCACTGAATAAAGACCACAAATGTACCTTTAATCCCAATATTCGTCTGACCACACCCCTATCAGCTTACCCATATAAGCAGGGGTGGGGCCACCCACTCGCCTCCTTCCCAAGCTTTCGCCACAAGGCGAGGTCAAAGGCTGCAGCGGCGTCGGATGCCGAGTGTCACTATACTAACAGAACTTGGTTATAGTCATAACCTAACGTTCTGTTTCGTATTCGCTCTCGCTCGGCATCGCTCTCTGCACAAGGGAGGCCGAGCGAGAGCCAACGGCCGACAAATACACCCCGCTGACAGCCCCCCACAACCATCAGAACAGGGAGGGCCGAGCCCCCCCGACCCACCCTAATGGAGGGCACGCCCCCTATTAGGGGCTTCACGGGAGGGCAACGGACCCGACCGTGTGAAGAGGCACTCAAGCAACTCATCGCACAGGGTGAGCAGACCGTGGCTTGACCCCACGACTACACACACGCACAACCCGCATGCCACCCGGGAACGAACGGAGGAACAACCTCGTTACTGCCCCCAGAATCACGGGGTCAAGGGCAAACCCAACCCCGTGGCAAGGCCGTAGCAGCGGAGCGCGAAGGAAGACCCAGACCCACCAAAAGGACTGGACTCCCTGGAATGGGGGCCCGGAGAAGTCCATGATGCCAGCATCAAGACCCCACCCGGTGGGCACGTAGTGCCCCGCCCCCCACATCGCCAGCGTATTCGGACAAAGGCCCCTCAGCCGAGCGGGCCCCGTCCCCCCAATAGTACACCGCCTGGCACACTGACCCTGCAACAGGCAGTCAGCATGGCCGTAAGCACACAAAAAAGGTTAACCAACGGAAGCAGGCAGCGCACCGGGGAAAAACCAGGCAACAGGCTATTAACCCTAGCCTGGAGACTGCGGACGAGACAGGCGCCAGAGGGGACAGCTGAACACAGCCGCACCGGCGGAAGGAGCGTAAGCTGGCGGTGTTGCATGACTAAGCCTCCATTTAAAAACCCCCACCCAGAGGGGTCGAGGCAGAGAAGGCTGACACGATTGGCAGACGTCATGAACGTGCAGGGGCACCCTCAAACGGTGAACCCGGGAGTTGACACTGCTCCAACACACCAGGGAATCAACCACCTTGGTGTTACCCAATGCGGTGGTTGTTCCTATAACCCCTCAAGAAAAAACTCCAAAACACACCTGCGGGTATACACCGGCTATACCGCAGTACAAGTGTTTCAGTTTCCAAAAAAGGGTTAACCCAGGCCTACGGGTCGACGAAGCATTACTTCGGACCGGGCCTGGCGGTACGGGAAGCACAGGGTCACCAGAGGAGGTCAAAAACCACCCCCACAGGCCCCTCTTCGCCATGCGTGAGAGAGGAGCGAAAAAGAATGGAGAACCAGCCCCTAAGCACACCGTACTTGGTATTCCCAGGCGGTCTCCCAACCAAGTACTAACCAGGACCAACCTGTGTAGCGGCCGAGATCCGACGAGATCGAGCGTGTACAGAATGGCATGGCCGTAAGCCATTACGACAGTGCTGAGTAAAAACGTACCCAACCAGGGTCTCCATAGCGCTTAACCCTGTGACACCCGGACCGACCTGGCATTTTTCCCCCTGAAAAAAGCCCAAGTCCCTCAGGGTACCAGAACAGCAGATCTGCATCCCCGGCGGACAACGGGTTCAACTGATCCGGACCAGCGTGACCAGAACCAGTCCCGTGCCCTAACCACGCCGACATGCCTACTCCAGGAGAAAGGGCAGATATGCGTGTCGATCTTAACATGAAAAGAAGGCGCCACCCAGACGTTCGGGCGAACCGCGCCTGGTGGCCCACCCCAAGGGCGTGAGACCCCTCTACATATGTTCAGATCCATTCAGTCATCATCCCCCAGACATGAACGAGAATCCGTCGAAAACCAACCCAGGTCATGGGATTTGGTCGTCGGAAGAGGAAAAACCCCCATCTCAGTTGCTTTATAAAAACGCCGTTTTAACCACAAGCAGCCAAGGCGTGCCAGTCAGTCGCCTGTTTACAGCGAGCTAGCACTATACGTGCGTCGGGACACACCCCCATCAATGAACAGGCTATTTAGACCTGTCATTGAATCCCCAAGGCGCCCAGGGGAACGACAAGAGGGGTGTGACACTTCCTAACTCCAACACTTTTTGAATAGAAAAGAAGGAAGCATCAACAGTGTGTATCCCAGTCTACACAGCCGGGGGTAAAAAATTTTCACATTTTTACATCCCACCACCCTCCCATAGGAAGGAGACGGGGATCCCCAGAGAGACTTCCCACGCGAGCTGTACAGATTGAAAAGAATATATTGCACCTTGAGCCATGCAAAAAATTGGTTTTAGGGCTCTCCGGGGAAGAGGCACTGAACCCATACACACTCAATAATCGAATTGAATCGAATACATATACAATAGAATAGGACACCTTCTAGAGGGTCCACTCACTTTGACAATCTGAGGAGGAAGGCTCTGTACTCTGATGGAGGCTCCCTCACATGGAAGAAGGAGTCGGAACTCACAGAAGGCCCGAATAGGCGCTTGGTGAGGAGGAGCCCTGACCACCCCCCTGAAACAGATCCATCACATGGACCTGAACAGCACACGGAAGTCCTACCAACAGAGACGCGCACGGTGACGGGGGAATTCCTGCGGTGCACACGCCCAATATACCAGGCCGTGGGACCAGGAAACTCCCTAACCCCCCCCCCCCCCGTAACGTGCCGAACCGCCACGTGACGGGAACCTTGAAGGACAGGGGGTGTACCCCTGACCGACAGAAACAAGGAGGAGAGGAAAGGTTACCAGTTCACCCCTTTACGACCCCACACCCATGATACGATGTAATGACAAAAAGAGAATATGACACAGTCACAGTCAGCTCTATGAAGCGTTTGACAGCTCCACACAGCGCATGAGCTAACCTGCTATCTGATTTTTACTAAGGAAAAAACACAGAATAGAGAGGGCTCTAAGAGCCCCGGTCCAACATACACATGTGCTTCTGTGGCCAGTCCAACCCAGTTGTAGGTCACATGACACACACAACCCATCATCACCTACAAAAAATGGCAAAAACACTCTACAGAGGAACGCCGTTTTTCATAATGAGAGAATACATAATTCTCGATTAGTATCGGCCACAGGCCTTGCTAAGCACACACGACAGCGACCAAACAATCTTTTCTTTTAGGAAAATAAAGTTTCTCCAGCAGTTTTAGCACAACCTCAGCAATCAAGCTAAGGGTTACATCGCATCCCTACCACACAAAAGACACAATGTAGTGCAACATGTCTGATAGGAGGATGAAAAAGTCCCCAGGGAACCGGGGGGAAACACAATCCTCTTATTTTACCCTTAATACGGCCAGTTAAAACAGGAAAACCTGTTAATATGTGAACACTGTTTGTAACTGAGGGGTACAATTCCCTGACTGTATTGATAAGTATGGTATCATTAAACCACTACCGCTTGATGTACTTTAACTTCTGGCCATCCAGTACACGATATCTAAGTATGATGAACACTTTCCCACATATGAAACCAGGTCCACACAAATATAACAGTCGAAGGTTTAATATAGCAAAAGGTATATACAACATTCACTTATTTACATTTATGATTTGAATGCACTTGTAAGGCAAATGAGTATTCGTAGGCAAATCAACACTGAATGTCCAATCTCTGGTTACGCAGGAAGCAAGTATACAACCTGGTTCTTTAGGGAAACTATAGCGATGGTACTTAAGGATTATAGCGGGATACTAAAGGGGTCCTGCTGGTTGTAAGTCAGTAAGGGGGGGGGGGGGGGGTTTGGAGAGCCGTCAGCTGCATCCCATCTGGCCAACGATTCCTGGGGAGAATTCAGGTACAGAAAACAGTGCCCGCAGGATCTTGATCCACAGATGAATACACTTGGGCCCTCTTGTAGACGGTAGCTGTAGGTCCACAACGAAGGAGAAGCGAGGCGGCCTCGGTCTGGGTTGAGCGCCGTCTCACCTGGGCTCCTCTCGGGGGTAATTCCAACACTCACTGGCGTTGGCTGTTATCCGCTCCACAAATCAAAGCACCCAAAGCAAATAGATATTCCATGCCGTATAGGCTCAGCAGTCGTCCGGGTAGGTAATCCAATGTGCAGGTCCACTCGTCCTCGCCCAGAACTCCTCGGATGAAAGCACCACGCGTGGTCTGCCCAGCCTGGTTAAGACTCTAGATAACGCGAGGAAACAATGGGGGTGCTGCTCACTTTAGAACTCTAACCGAACGATGCACCATACATAATAGACTATTATTACTTAATAGAACTACGTCCCACTCGACGGTACAGTGCCAAACTATGACAATTCAGCTATGAATTTACACGAGGTCTCAATGCCTATTCTGGGGCCAAAAATAGGCCATACTGCACCACACGTGGGTCGTGGGTGAGGCTTCACGTCTGTTACTAGGTTGGAGGGTAAAGGACTAATGGACTAAAAGAAAGTTCTACTTTACTTGCGCCCTATTTATATGCACGGTGAACAAATAGTACCATTCGTATTTCGGTAGCCGTATTCCTACGCGGAACCGGGGCTAGTTGGGACATGTTCGTCGGCACTATTGAACTTGACTCAAGGGGCCTGTCTGCTGGCGCCAGGTTCTTGTCCAATGAGAGAATGAACTATTATGGGCTGTAGTAGACTAAAGGGATATTCAGTGTATATGTACAAAGAATATACAAGGGATATCAAACGATATACAAATACTATTAAATATATATCCATAAATAAATATATATATTCGGTTTAATCTGATCCTTCACAACAGCCGCCCCCTAATTAGTCCCACCTAATTAGCTAAGCAGAGACAGATTAACCGCACTGTCTACCACTCAAGGTCCGCTGTAAGGGTCAGTCAACTCACAAAGTCATGGGGTCATGGTCGTCATCGATAGTGTCTGGGAGTCTTGGCAGTTCTATTAGCCTCGCCACGGGTCGTGTGTAAGTTCGCCCTTGGACGAGCACTTCAGCTGCTCGGACCTTGCCATCGGCACCGGTGATCACTTTGCTTACGCGGCCAGCCGGCCACATAGCTCTGGGTAGTGACTGGTCGATAATCATGACGACTGTTCCTTCTGTCAAATTGTCTCTCTCTTTTACCCACTTCTGGCGGGTCTGTAGAGACGGTAGATAGTGGAGTAGGAAGCTATTCCAAAACTTGTCAGCCAGTACTTGACTGTACCTCCACATTCTTCGGCCGTTCGCTTCTTCAGGCCTGTACATTGTCTGGGGTAGCGCGGGGTCCAGCCGCCCCATCAAGAGTGTGTTGGGGGTGACTGGGTCGACATCTGCTACATCACTTAAGACGTAACCGAGGGGCTTGGAGTTCAATACTCCCTCGATCTCCGTGAGGACTGTCATTAGGACTTCTTCCGCCACAGTCTGGGCCCCAAGCACGGCGTACAGGGCTGTCTTTATAGAACGTACTTCTCGTTCCCAGGTTCCACCGAAGTGGGGTGCGTTCGGGGGATTAAACTGGAAGTCAATCTGGGATGGAGCGAGGTGGGTCTTAAGTTCTGGGCCCATAGCTTGGAAGCTCTCTCTCAGCTCTCTTTCTCCGCCTTTGAAGTTTGTCCCATGATCAGACAACAATGTAGACGGTTTTCCTTTCCGCGATGTGAATCTTCGGAAGGCCATAAGGAATGAGTCTGTGCTCATGGTTGGAAGGAGTTCGATATGTATCGCTCTGGTGGTCATGCATTTGAATACAATACCCCACCGCTTCTCGGTTCCTCTTCCTTTCTTTATATACAACGGGCCAAAACAGTCCATGCCTGTGGAGTGAAAGGGCTTGTCGCCGAGTCGGAGGCGACAGGGAGGTAGGTCAGCCATCCGGGGTATGCTGGGCTGCGCGCGCCACTTTCGGCAGTCTAGACAGGTTCGCTGGAAGCGTCGCACTGCTTCTCTCCCTTGAAGTATCCAATAGCGATGTCTGATCTCCGCGAAGACTCTCTCTGCTCCTGCGTGGTGCACATCCTCGTCGTATTTCTTTATGATCAGCTCTGTGACCTTGTGTCGGCTGTTCAAGACTATCGGGTACTTAACGTCATCCGGTAGGTCGGGGGCTCTCCGCAGACGACCACCCACTCTGATGAGATTATGGGCGTCACTCTCGGGTGCCAGGTGGAGCAGTCTGCTGTCTGATGGGACGGGCTTTCCTCCCTGTAGACAGTCTAGCTCATCGGGGAACGAGTCTCTCTGGGCTCGTTGTAGTAGAAGAAGTTCTGCTTCTTCGTAGTCAGCTGCTGAAATGTCAGTGGTGGGCTGAATCTCTGGGTGGTGCCACAGGAATGTCTTTATCTGCGCACTCTGTAGGGTGAGGCAATCATCTATGTTGGGGGCTGTGGAGGCGACTGTGCTCAATCCACAGAACATAGGTTTCTTGTTTTCAGCCTCCTCTTTACTCGCTTCCCGTGGGGTGGGCGTAGGCCACTCTTCTTCCGGGAGCTTGAGGAACTCTGGTCCGTCACTGTAGATGTTGTGACGGGTGAGGTCATCTAGGGACATTCCCCGGGTGATGACGTCAGCTGGGTTGTGTTTGGTGTCCACATACCGCCAGCTCGCTGCTTCTGTTAACTCTTGAATCTCTGTGACTCTGACTCCCACGAAGACCTTGTATCTGCATGAATCAGACTTGATCCATGTGAGTACTGTCGTAGAGTCTGACCACAAGATTGTTCTTTGCACCGGGATGGTGAGTTCACGTTGGATTAACGTGGCTAGATGCGCTCCTGCTAGGGCTGCGCAGAGCTCTAGACGCGGGATAGATTGTTGCTTTCGTGGGGCTATTCTTGAGCGAGCCAGGATGAAAGCGGTGTGTATCTCTCCTCCCTTCTCTTGGGCACGCAAGTAGGCCACAGATCCATAGGCTACTTCGGAGGCGTCGCTGAAGACGTGTAGATCCATCTTGCATGTCTCTGGCCTCACTGTGGGTGGGAAGTAGCTGCGGCGTATGTTGATGCCTGGGAGCGAGCGGAGCTCCGTCTCCCACTCTCTCCATGTGGAGGCAAGGCGTGCGGGTATTGGGCCATCCCAGCCCCGGTCCTTGTCCCATAGTGCTCGTACAATCATCTTTGCCTTGGTGGTGTAAGGTTTAATACATCCCAACGGGTCATATTGTCTGGCGAGTGTTCTGTACACACTCCGTCTGGTGGTCGGTATCGCCGTCGACCTTCCCTGCTCCGTGGTCAGGGGTTTGTGTCTATAGTGGAGCGAGTCTGTTTTGAAGCGCCAGACTAGTCCTAGTGTCATTTCTTGGGCTTCTCCTGGGATGGTCGCCATCCAGGTCTCGCTACTGGCTGCCTTGTCCGCGGGGGAGAGGCTGCGCAATACTTGCGGGTCGCTGCTGGCCCACTGCCTGAGATCAAAGCCGCCTTTGATCAGGGAGGCGCGTAGCTTGAGTAGGAGAGCCTCGGCTTCTTCTTGGGTCGAAACGCTTTGTAAACAGTTGTCCACGTAGAAACTGTTCTTCACACTGTGTCGGACCTCTTCATCTGCTGCTGGGTCCTCTGCGACGTGTTTCTGCAGTGCAAATGTAGCACAGCACGGGCTGCATGTGGTTCCGAAGGGGAGGACTTCCCATTGGTAGATGGCTGGGTGCTCATCTCCGATCCTCTCTCTCCATAGGAACCGCAGTAGGGGCTTGTCCTCCTCCACTAGTCTCACCTGCAGGAACATCCCTTTGATATCCCCGCTGATAGCCACCTTGTCCTGGCGGAAGCGTAGTAGCACGCCTAGTAGAGAGGGGCCGAGTGTGGGGCCGGGCAAGAGCTCTTTATTCAGATTCTGGGATCCGATCTGGTAGCTGCAGTTAAACACAATGCGATCCTTGCCGTTGTGGTGGACCTTGTGGTGCGGCACGTACCATGATTCGGTCGTCTGATCGGCCTCTTTAATGTCAATCTTCATTACGTGTCTCGCTGTGATTAGCTTCTCAATCTCAGCGCGGTACACACTCTCTTGAGCGGGGTCTTTGGCTAGGCGCCGCTCTGTGTTCAATAGATACCGCTCCGTAGCTTCTTTCGTGGCGTGAAAGGTGGGCATTCCCTCTCGCCTCAGGAGTGGAGTTGCGTATCTCATCACTCCGCCGACTGTGACTCTCTTTGTCCCTTGCTCGAGGAGGTTTATGGCGTAAATGTCTTCTTTAGAACGAATGTCTTTCTTTTCGTTCTTAAAGGGCATTGTCTCTAGTGTCCATAGCCTCTCGACATGCTGCAGGAGAGTGGTGTCTTCTTCTGTCACTCTGGAGTGGAGGCAGCTAGTGGCTGCTGTTCGGTTGAGAGATTTAGCGAGGGGGCCTTGTAGTGTCCATCCTAGGCGGGTCTCGACTGCTGCAGGACAGCCTCTGGGTCCTGTATGGACCCGGTCTATCGGGACTATGAGGTCTGCATGGTCGGAGCCTATCAGCAGGGTCGGGGTGGCGCCGTCTATGAGCGGGATAGGTAGTTGACGCAGGTGCACATATTTATCCATCAGCTTGGCGATGGGGTAGGTGTACTGTGATAGTCCTATTTCTTGGCTGGTGAAAGCATTTGTAATCCTATACCGTCTCTCTGGCTGCCCGCTTGCTGCGATAGTGAAGGAGACATTCTCGCCTTTTATCGTCTTTAAATCTCTTCTTATTGTCCGAATCGTCATCTGGTTCTCGCTCCCCCGCAGTCCCAGCTGGGCCGCAGCGGATGCGAGGAGAAGGGTCTTCTCTGACCCGTCATCAAGGACGGCGTAAGTGTCCATGACTTTATCTTGGTGGCTCAATGTTACACGGACTACCTTTAAGAGCACCTGGGCGCCGCTGCTGCTGGCGGGGTCAATGTACATGACACTTGCCTTTGTGCTGCTCGATGGTGCAGGTGCAGGCTTTCTTCTGTTACTGTCGTGTAGGACATCTAGGTGGGCTCCGTCACACCGACTGCACCTCTTCTTTAGGCGGCACTCGGCTGCCATGTGACTGCGCGCACATCGGTAACAGCGCCTGTTGGACTTTATCCATTGACTCACTTCATCTGCATTCATCTTCTTGAACAGGTCACATTGTGACAGCCAGTGTTCCTTCTCGCAGTACGGGCACACCATCTTCCACTTCTCTTTTCTCGAGGGGGTACTGTGGTTCTTACTGCTCGGTACTGATTCTGATTGGTGCATGACAGTCACTGATCTTCTTCCATCGTTTACTCTCCTAGGTCCCTCTCTGGAGCTTGGTGTGCTCCGCACGAATGTATCCAAGCGTAGGCTGCTGACTTCTCTCATCAGGAAGTCGGCTAAATCGAGGAGGGATGGTTCGGGACCGTTAGGATCACGGTGGTCTCTTTGCCGCCTAAAGCGCTCTTGTCTGGCGGGCGGCAGCTTCTCTAAAATCCTCTCGACGTTAGAGTTGGCGTATAGCTCGTGCATACCCTTTTCTCGTTGCGCTCCCAGCATCCCTACCAGGGACTGCACTTTTATAGACAGGTCGTCTAGTGAGCGATTGTCTGTTGCTGGGGGTAGGCGGTCAATATGCCTTATCTCTTGGATTACGTAATCCCATATACGTCCATATCTCTGGTCCAGCGCTGCTAGAGCCGCGGTGTATGGGGTCGTAGAGGTGGCATAGGCTAGCGCTATATTGTGCGCTCGGGGTACTTTCAGGTGCTTCAGTAATATTGCATACTTGTGGCGTTCGTCAACGACATCCACCATCATTGTCTCTAAGTACATCCGGAGCTCCGTGTACTGTGCTCGATTCTCATGGGTGAAGTCTGGAAACGTCGGTGTGCCAATGTATGACGCCGTGGATGGCTGGCACATCGGTGAGCGTTGGGAGAGAGGCCTCCTAGGCGAGTCTCCTCTTGCGCCTCTCTGTGGGCTGGTACCGGCAGGGTACCATGGCCCGCTGGTCCAGGTGCTGTTCCTCGGGGCTGGTCGTGCGTCATGCTCACCCGTGAATAGAGTCGGGGGTCTGTAGCGCAGCGCCGCGGGGGTATAGCCTGGGCTGTACTGGACCTCCTGGTCCGGTGGAGTACTGTGCTGTCGTCGGGCTTGGTTCTCCTCCTCTCCCTCTTCTTCTTCTGTCAGGTCCTCTAGATCCTGTAGTCGTTTATTTAGCCTCTCCGCAGTGTATGCTGCTCCTTCCTTGTAGCTGGGTCTCGCTTGGACCGGTCGGGGAAGGGGGTCTGCGGGGGGTATAGGCTCTCTCTGGTGGTCAAGTTCAGGGTCGCTTGGTCGGTTAGGGGATGCTGCCCTTGACTGTTGTCTCGACGAGGCCCTTGAACCCCTGGCGGAGGGAGAGGGTGTTGCCCTGGTGATCAGCTGCTCCATTAGCTGCGCTTGTAGTCTGTCGCGCTCGGCTTGTAGTCTGTCGCGCTCGGCTTCGCGCTGGATGAGAGCGATGTCGCGCTCTGCTTCTCTTTGGGCACCGTCAGCGGCGCGCTGGGTGTCGGACCGGTCTCTTGCCATATTCTCTTCCGTCTGAAGGCGTCTCATCTCCAGGCGTATGTGCTCTTCTTCGCTCCGTTGCTGTGTTTGGAGTCGATCGCGTTCACCCTGAAGTCGATCGCGTTCACCCTGGAGTCGATCGCGTTCGGTAGAGGCTGTCAGGCTGACGAGGAACGCCTGTGACAGCATCCTCTCCGCCTCGCTGGGGGAAGACGCTTGTAGAGGTGAGCCGCTCCTGGCTGTCCTCGTTGGGGAGTCCTGGAGCTCTATCTCCTCGGCGCTCTCCTCATCTTGTTCCGTGCAGGGTTCCACCTCTGGAGGGTTGTCTTCCTCCCGGAGCTGGTCGGGGACTACTTCTTCGGTATTGGCGGGGGGTAAAGGCATGTCTGTTCCCTCCTGGTCCCCACCGTGAGCTTGGTCAGTTACATTAGAACCCACTAGGGCCTCTGTGGTCGGGGTAACCTGGTCGTTAAGGTCAGACATAATTTTACTTTCTACTTTTACCGCGTTTACCGTCTGTAGAAGGCTAGGTAGTTGACTGACAGCGTAATCCTCTAAGTACTGAGGTGTCTGTCGTCTGCGCCGCGGGCGTTCTACGTTAGGAGGACCGTTTCGTGGAGTGTTCATCATAGGCCATTTCAATATTAATAACACTATATTAATATTACACTAGTTACCCTCCGGCTCGAAGGACCAATTGTATTCATCTGTGGATCAAGATCCTGCGGGCACTGTTTTCTGTACCTGAATTCTCCCCAGGAATCGTTGGCCAGATGGGATGCAGCTGACGGCTCTCCAAACCCCCCCCCCCCTTACTGACTTACAACCAGCAGGACCCCTTTAGTATCCCGCTATAATCCTTAAGTACCATCGCTATAGTTTCCCTAAAGAACCAGGTTGTATACTTGCTTCCTGCGTAACCAGAGATTGGACATTCAGTGTTGATTTGCCTACGAATACTCATTTGCCTTACAAGTGCATTCAAATCATAAATGTAATTAAGTGAATGTTGTATATACCTTTTGCTATATTAAACCTTCGACTGTTATATTTGTGTGGACCTGGTTTCATATGTGGGAAAGTGTTCATCATACTTAGATATCGTGTACTGGATGGCCAGAAGTTAAAGTACATCAAGCGGTAGTGGTTTAATGATACCATACTTATCAATACAGTCAGGGAATTGTACCCCTCAGTTACAATTGGTCCTTCGAGCCGGATTGTAACTAGTGTAATATTAATATAGTGTTATTAATATTGAAATGGCCTATGATGAACACTCCACGAAACGGTCCTCCAGTGTTGGAATTACCCCCGAGAGGAGCCCAGGTGAGACGGCGCTCAACCCAGACCGAGGCCGCCTCGCTTCTCCTTCGTTGTGGACCTACAGCTACCGTCTACAAGAGGACCACAATTGTAACTGAGGGGTACAATTCCCTGACTGTATTGATAAGTATGGTATCATTAAAACACTACCGCTTGATGTACTTTAACTTCTGGCCATCCAGTACACGATATCTAAGTATGATGAACACTTTCCCACATATGAAACCAGGTCCACACAAATATAACAGTCGAAGGTTTAATATAGCAAAAGGTATATACAACATTCACTTAATTACATTTATGATTTGAATGCACTTTGAAACGATGGGGGTGCTGCTCACTTTAGAACTCTAACCGAACGATGCACCATACATAATAGACTATTATTACTTAATAGAACTACGTCCCACTCGACGGTACAGTGCCAAACTATGACAATTCAGCTATGAATTTACACAAGGTCTCAATGCCTATTCTGGGGCCAAAAATAGGCCATACTGCACCACACGTGGGTCGTGGGTGAGGCTTCACGTCTGTTACTAGGTTGGAGGGTAAAGGACTAATGGACTAAAAGAAAGTTCTACTTTACTTGCGCCCTATTTATATGCACGGTGAACAAATAGTACCATTCGTATTTCGGTAGCCGTATTCCTACGCGGAACCGGGGCTAGTTGGGACATGTTCGTCGGCACTATTGAACTTGACTCAAGGGGCCTGTCTGCTGGCGCCAGGTTCTTGTCCAATGAGAGAATGAACTATTATGGGCTGTAGTAGACTAAAGGGATATTCAGTGTATATGTACAAAAAATATACAAGGGATATCAAACGATATACAAATACTATTAAATATATATCCATAAATAAATATATATATTCGGTTTAATCTGATCCTTCACAACACTGTTCATTGTCATCACAGGCTGAGAAAAGAACATTCTTTTACTCACTTGTCACTAAGCATAGCTTCATAGGTTAGTTACCTTAGTTGTGAGTACACGGTACATATAAACACACATGATGTTTCTCACACAACAACCAGATCATTTTCTGTAACAACCCGATTTGCACGGAGAAGCTAACTGCCAATGACAAAGACAGTTCACACATAACTCGCATCGTATCCTAAATGCATTGCAGCAACACACGTTTTGGGAAAACATCGTTATTCACAAACATTTAGAAAAGTAAAACCAGAAGACGTGTTATAAGGTCTGGTCAAACCTTGTCCTACCCGGAACGTAGATCAGCGAAGTGCAGACTCAAGACCCCGTAGACAACACAGCCGATCCTGTCTTGCTCGAACTGGGCAGCGTCGTCGCTCCAACCAGTTGCTACAGTCCTCTTTGTTGACGCAATCCCCGTCCAGGCTCAGGGCAGGGTCGACGAACATCCCCTGTCAAGGATGACGTCGTAGTCAAGAGTGTAAAACATGTTATAATCAAAGCACGTTCAACAGAGTAGCATTAAGCTAACGGCCGCTCCAACCGTTCGGGCGCTACTGCCCCTGCTCGCGAGACGCCGAGCTAACGGCGCACGCGACCAGAAGCGAGCTCGCAGCGGCGCGCGAGGAGCTGAAGCTACCCCGCGCCAGGCCTTGGCCTATAGCAGCAAGCTAACGTTACCTAGTGATCACGACATGCTAGCGCCGCAGCTAACAGCTGACTGGCTAACAGCTGACTGGCTAACAGTAGGCCCAACCTAAGTAGGCCATGCAGCGATCCCAGCAGGCTAACGCAGCAGCTAACAGCTGACTGGCTAACCGTAAGCTAAGCAGCTATCACCTGAACTTGTATACAATGACATAACACTCACCCAGACAGGCCGCCGTTCTGAACCTCTCCTCACTTTTTAAGAGAAAAGAGAAACAAGATGTCAACACTGCTTTACAACGGTGATTTTACCAACACCCGACGGAATCAGTACAATACCAAACTGGCCTGTGTAGCTGACTTGAACATGGATCTGCCGCTATCGCACATCCATGCACATATCTCCTCGTGAAGGAATACTCTCATTTGGATATGAAAGAAGGGGCTTAACACGGGACAGAGAGATATCCACTCGTCCAGAACACACAGGGATCACCAGTGTTAATGGTCGCGGCCCACTAGTTAAACTAAAATGGCTTCAGACCAAGGTCTTCTGTTGTCTAGGAGACTGAACAAAGGACCCTAGCCTGGGGCCGGTTTTCATAAACATTGTCAAGTAGCCCCCATAGCACTAACAGACAAGTGAAGCCTGCCAGCAAACATAACTCACCAGAACCAGGAACCCACCGCGTCTCACAACCGCGGCGCATCCTACAGCCCAGCTGTGCCTTTACCGCAACCAGCACACAGCAAGGACTGCAGTTGGAAAAGCATGTAGCGGCACGAACTCCCAATACGAAAACCGGTGGAGGATTTTTAGAATGATCATCATCTTCCAGACACTCCAGTACGAAGACAATATCGCCGTATTTTCTCGAAAATAGTGAGAGAGAAAATAAAGATATGATGTCAACGTATCCTTGTTTCCCAAAGCTGCTCCTAATCCTTTCTTCCAGCATGGTGTCAAGTGTGGGGATCTACCGAGGCACTTCTTCCTTGTGGTGAAAGCGAGAAGGAGGCGAGTGGGTGGCCCCACCCCTGCTTATATGGGTAAGCTGATAGGGGTGTGGTCAGACGAATATTGGGATTAAAGGTACATTTGTGGTCTTTATTCAGTGCGCGTGCACATATGCGAGATAGTGCAGAGAGCGATGCCGAGCGAGAGCGAATACGAAACAGAACTCATCTTCCTCTTCCTCTCATGGTCTGTTAACTCCTCTTCCTCTTCCTCTCATGGTCTGTTAACTCCTCTTCATCTTCCTCATCTGTTAACTCCTCTTCCTCTTCCTCTCATGGTCTGTTAACTCCTCTTCATCTTCCTCATCTGTTAACTCATCTTCCTCTTCCTCTCATGGTCTGTTAACTCCTCTTCATCTTCCTCATCTGTTAACTCCTCTTCCTCTTCCTCTCATGGTCTGTTAACTCCTCTTCCTCTTCCTCTCATGGTCTGTTAACTCCTCTTCCTCTCATGGTCTGTTAACTCCTCTTCCTCTTCCTCTCATGGTCTGTTAACTCCTCTTCCTCTTCCTCTCATGGTCTGTTAACTCCTCTTCCTCTTCCTCTCATGGTCTGTTAACTCCTCTTCCTCTCATGGTCTGTTAACTCCTCTTCCTCTTCCTCTCATGGTCTGTTAACTCCTCTTCCTCTTCCTCTCATGGTCTGTTAACTCCTCTTCCTCTCATGGTCTGTTAACTCCTCTTCCTCTCATGGTCTGTTAACTCCTCTTCCTCTTCCTCTCATGGTCTGTTAACTCCTCTTCCTCTTCCTCTCATGGTCTGTTAACTCCTCTTCCTCTTCCTCTCATGGTCTGTTAACTCCTCTTCCTCTCATGGTCTGTTAACTCCTCTTCCTCTTCCTCTCATGGTCTGTTAACTCCTCTTCCTCTCATGGTCTGTTAACTCCTCCTCCTCTTCCTCTCATGGTCTGTTAACTCCTCTTCCTCTCATGGTCTGTTAACTCCTCTTCCTCTTCCTCTCATGGTCTGTTAACTCCTCTTCCTCTTCCTCTCATGGTCTGTTAACTCCTCTTCCTCTTCCTCTCATGGTCTGTTAACTCCTCTTCCTCTTCCTCTCATGGTCTGTTAACTCCTCTTCCTCTTCCTCTCATGGTCTGTTAACTCCTCTTCCTCTTCCTCTCATGGTCTGTTAACTCCTCTTCCTCTTCCTCTCATGGTCTGTTAACTCCTCTTCCTCTCATGGTCTGTTAACTCCTCTTCCTCTCATGGTCTGTTAACTCCTCCTCCTCTTCCTCTCATGGTCTGTTAACTCCTCTTCCTCTCATGGTCTGTTAACTCCTCTTCCTCTTCCTCTCATGGTCTGTTAACTCCTCTTCCTCTTCCTCTAAACATAACTACCCATTATGTTTAAAACCCATTAGGAACTACCCATTATGTTTAAAACCCATTAGGAACTACCCATTATGTTTAAAACCCATTAGGAACTACCCATTATGTTTAAAACCCATTAGGAACTACCCATTATGTTTAAAACCCATTAGGAACTACCCATTATGTTTAAAACCCATTAGGAACTACCCATTATGTTTAAACCCCATTAGGAACTATCCATTATGTTTAAAACCCATTAGGAACTACCCATTATGCTTAAAACCCATTAGGAACTATCCATTATGTTTAAAACCCATTAGGAACTACCCATTATGTTTAAAACCAATTAGGAACTACCCATTATGTTTAAAACCCATTAGGAACTACCCATTATGTTTAAAACCAATTAGGAACTACCCATTATGTTTAAAACCCATTAGGAACTACCCATTATGTTTAAAACCCATTAGGAACTACCCATTATGTTTAAAACCCATTAGGAACTACCCATTATGTTTAAAACCCATTAGGAACTACCCATTATGTTTAAAACCCATTAGGAACTATTTAAGGCACAACTCACTTCACTTCTTTAACATCTAGTGAAAGTGAATGCAGGCGTCATAGGAAATGGGTCTGCTTGGTTTCAGGAGTGCCGCAGGGTCGGCTGGAGACCTCAGCGATGTTGCATGCTATGGAAGAAGATAGAGACCACAGATGAAAGACTGCCTGCATGCCAGGCAGGAGGAAAAGATGATAGGAGAGAAAACCCCAAAACAATCCGTTATTGACACAGTAATGCAGGCAATAAGGGTCTTTATGTTCCTCTAAACCCATCAAAGTTCTTTATAGGAGGCCAAAAGGGGAAATAATGTGCCAGGCTTGAACCAAATCATTCCTGGGCATCAAAGGGCTGCCATTATCTCTCGCGCGTCCCCCGTGCCTCCCCCACCCCTCCCCCACCCCTGCCAGCTCACTACATTCTTGGTGGCATCTCAGAGTGCCGTGAGGCTTTGATGTGCATTTATCTGGACATAGCAAGCCAGCGCTTATTGGGCCAGATGATCCACCGGCTGTCTGTGAGCCCAGTGCTGCTCTCTGAGACGGTTCTGCTCTCTGAGGTTCTGCTCTCTGAGGTTCTGCTCTCTGAGACAGTTCTGCTCTCTGAGACGGTTCTGCTCTCTGAGACGGTTCTGCTCTCTGAGACGGTTCTGCTCTCTGAGACAGTTCTGCTCTCTGAGGTTCTGCTCTCTGAGGTTCTGCTCTCTGAGACGGTTCTGCTCTCTGAGGTTCTGCTCTCTGAGGTTCTGCTCTCTGAGACGGTTCTGCTCTCTGAGACGGTTCTGCTCTCTGAGGTTCTGCTCTCTGAGGTTCTGCTCTCTGAGACGGTTCTGCTCTCTGAGACGGTTCTGCTCTCTGAGGTTCTGCTCTCTGAGACAGTTCTGCTCTCTGAGACGGTTCTGCTCTCTGAGGTTCTGCTCTCTGAGGTTCTGCTCTCTGAGACGGTTCTGCTCTGTGAGACGGTTCTGCTCTCTGAGACGGTTCTGCTCTCTGAGACGGTTCTGCTCTCTGAGATGGTTCTGCTCTCTGAGGTTCTGCTCTCTGAGGTTCTGCTCTCTGAGACGGTTCTGCTCTCTGAGACGGTTCTGCTCTCTGAGACGGTTCTGCTCTCTGAGATGGTTCTGCTCTCTGAGGTTCTGCTCTCTGAGGTTCTGCTCTCTGAGACGGTTCTGCTCTCTGATGTTCTGCTCTCTGAGGTTCTGCTCTCTGAGGTTCTGCTCTCTGAGACGGTTCTGCTCTCTGAGGTTCTGCTCTCTGAGACGGTTCTGCTCTCTGAGACGGTTCTGCTCTCTGAGGTTCTGCTCTCTGAGACGGTTCTGCTCTCTGAGACGGTTCTGCTCTCTGAGGTTCTGCTCTCTGAGACGGTTCTGCTCTCTGAGGTTCTGCTCTCTGAGGTTCTGCTCTCTGAGACGGTTCTGCTCTCTGAGGTTCTGCTCTCTGAGACAGTTCTGCTCTCTGAGACGGTTCTGCTCTCTGAGGTTTTGCTCTCTGAGGTTCTGCTCTCTGAGGTTCTGCTCTCTGAGACAGTTCTGCTCTCTGAGGTTCTGCTCTCTGAGACAGTTCTGCTCTCTGAGGTTCTGCTCTCTGAGACAGTTCTGCTCTCTGAGGTTCTGCTCTCTGAGACGGTTCTGCTCTCTGAGGTTCTGCTCTCTGAGGTTCTGCTCTCGGAGGTTCTGCTCTCTGAGACAGTTCTGCTCTCTGAGGTTCTGCTCTCTGAGGTTCTGCTCTCTGAGGTTCTGCTCTCTGAGGTTCTGCTCTCTGAGACAGTTCTGCTCTCTGAGGTTCTGCTCTCTGAGACAGTTCTGCTCTCTGAGGTTCTGCTCTCTGAGACGGTTCTGCTCTCTGAGGTTCTGCTCTCTGAGGTTCTGCTCTCTGAGATTCTGCTCTCTGAGACAGTTCTGCTCTCTGAGGTTCTGCTCTCTGAGGTTCTGCTCTCTGAGACGGTTCTGCTCTCTGAGGTTCTGCTCTCTGAGGTTCTGCTCTCTGAGGTTCTGCTCTCTGAGACGGTTCTGCTCTCTGAGGTTCTGCTCTCTGAGACGGTTCTGCTCTCTGAGGTTCTGCTCTCTGAGGTTCTGCTCTCTGAGACGGTTCTGCTCTCTGAGACGGTTCTGCTCTCTGAGGTTCTGCTCTCTGAGACGGTTCTGCTCTCTGAGACAGGTCCAGGTGAGACAGGTCCAGGTGAGACAGGTCCAGGTGAGACAGGTCCAGGTGAGACAGGTCCAGATGAGACAGGTCCAGATGAGACAGGTCCAGATGAGACAGGTCCAGGTGAGACAGGTCCAGGTGAGACAGGTCCAGGTGAGACAGGTCCAGGTGAGACAGGTCCAGGTGAGACAGGTCCAGATGAGACAGGTCCAGGTGAGACAGGTCCAGGTGAGACAGGTCCAGATGAGACAGGTCCAGGTGAGACAGGTCCAGGTGAGACAGGTCCAGGTGAGACAGGTCCAGGTGAGACAGGTCCAGGTGAGACAGGTCCAGGTGAGACAGGTCCAGGTGAGACAGGTACTTCCCGGGGAGCCTCAGGTTCCTGTGTTGACTCTGTCGTCTCTTCACCCCTATTCTCTTAAATGCCCATGAAGATAAGATGGCTGCCTGAAGATAAGATGGCTGCCGGAAGATAAGATGGCTGCCTGATGCTGCCAGCAGCCTCCTCTCTGTCTGATGCAGAAGATGAGAGGAAGAGGAGAAGTGTGCCATTTTCTGTTTGTTTGTTTGTTGTTCTTAAGTTTCAAAGACAGATGAATGGGCAGGAGAAGATGGGAATCTTCCACGATGTAAGGGGGAAATAATTAAATACATAAACACATTTGCTGGAAGATTTCTTCATAATTGACAATGTTTTACATGCTATAAGTTCATGCAAATATAAACATATACAAAAACAAAATGATATGTGAGGGGTTTCATACAACCCAGCTGTTCAACAGTATTATCTCCATTATGTCTCTCATACATCATCTGCTGATTGTATTCAGAGGTTTTGAATCATATTTCCCGTCTTTCCTGCTAACAAAGTAGAGAGCAAACGCCTCTCAATACATTTGAGACTTTATGTGATTAGGTGTACAGTGGTCTGGTCTCTCCATCAGAACACTAACACAGTGGTCTGGTCTCTCCATCAGAACACTAACACAGTGGTCTGGTCTCTCCATCAGAACACTAACACAGTGGTCTGGTCTCTCCATCAGAACACTAACACAGTGGTCTGGTCTCTCCATCAGAACACTAACACAGTGGTCTCTCTCTCCATCAGAACACTAACACAGTGGTCTGGTCTCTCCATCAGAACACTAAGGGCGCGTTCACACCTACCCTGTTTGGTCCACTTTAAGTGGACCATGGTCCCTTTAAGTGGACCATGGTCCCTTTAGATCGATAGTCCGTTTGGTTTGTACAGGTATGAACGCAAACCGAACTATAATCAGGACCAAACAACCGAACCATGGTCCTCTTGAAAAGTTGGTTGTTGGTGTGAACGCAAAACGAACTTTATATAGTATCTAATCTAGAGCAAATGAGTGACAGGTGCCTAGTGGCGGCGGTCGCGCGACCCAACTTGACAGCGCCAAGTGACAGCTTGCGCGCAACCCAACTCAAATGAATGACAGGCGCGAGGACAGTCTCTCTCTCTCTCTCTCTGCCTCTCTCTCTCTCTCTTTCTCTCTCTCTCTCTGTCTCTCTAGCCTGGCGCCGCGCGCGGACAGTCTCTCTCTTCCTCTCTGTCTCTCTAGATGAATGACAGGCGCCAAGTGACAGCAGTCGCGCCGCGACCCAACTCTTCCCCAAAGAGCGACAGCATGTCCTTTGTTTACAAATTAGATCCGCACCAAACAGGGTAGTGTGAACGCAGACCAAAATCAAACAATGTATCATTTTCACATTTGGTCCACCAGAAAGTCCGGACTATCCACGGATAGTCCGGACTATCCCCAGACTTTCAGGTGTGAACACACCCTAACACAGTGGTCTGGTCTCTCCATCAGAACACTAACACAGTGGTCTGGTCTCTCCATCAGAACACTAACACAGTGGTCTGGTCTCTCCATCAGAACACTAACACTGTTAGGTTTTAAAGTTCAGACTGGAGCCACAAACCACCAGGAGAAGAAGGATTGCAATCAATATCCATTTTATTTTGCTGGATAATGATGGTATGCTGTTTTCAGGTTGATTGCCATGGTTCTGAGTAAAGACAAAGAAACAGATTCAAATATCATGCCAGATAATACATCAAACATAAATATGGCCTTTAAATCATAGTATATCATTTAGCCTGTTCCACACAAGGTGAAAATCCGCCTAAAATATATACCTAGGTAAATGGAATATTGCTCCACTTCTACAAGGGCTATTTGCATATTCTTGGTATCTAGGTACATCTATGGAACTCAGGGAATGTATTCACAGTGTCAGAAATATTGTGTCTGTTACTAGGCTTGCTTAAATTGTGATGAAACAAATGAGGGAGAGAGGCTGGGAGCAAGGGGAGAGAGGCTGGGAGGGAGGGAGGGAGAGAGGCTGGGAAGGAGGGAGGGGAGAGGCTGGGAGGGAGGGGAGAGAGGCTGGGAGGGAGGGGAGAGAGGCTGGGAGGGAGGGAGGGAGAGAGGCTGGGAAGGAGGGAGGGGAGAGGCTGGGAGGGAGGGGAGAGAGGCTGGGAGGGAGGGGAGAGAGGCTGGGAGGGAGGGGAGAGAGGCTGGGAGGGAGGGAGGCTGGGAGGGGAGAGAGAGGCTGGGAGGGAGGGGAGAGGCTGGGAGGGAGGGGAGAGAGGCTGGGAGGGAGGGAGAGAGGCTGGGAGGGAGGGGAGAGAGGCTGGGAGGGAGGGGAGAGGCTGGGAGGGAGGGGAGAGAGGCTGGGAGGGAGGGAGAGAGGCTGGGAGGGAGGGGAGAGAGGCTGGGAGGGAGGGGAGAGAGGCTGGGAGGGAGGGGAGAGAGGCTGGGAGGGAGGGGAGAGAGGCTGGGAGGGAGGGGAGAGAGGCTGGGAGGCTGAGAGGGAGAGAGGCTGGGAGGGAGAGAGGCTGGGAGGGAGGGAGGCTGGGAGGGAGGGAGGGGAGAGAGGCTGGGAGGGAGGGAGGCTGGGAGGGAGAGAGGCTGGGAGGGAGAGAGGCTGGGAGGGAGGGAGGGAGGGGAGGGAGGGGAGAGAGGCTAGGAGAGGAGAGAGGCTGGGAGGGAGAGAGGCTGGGAGGGAGAGAGGCTGGGAGGGAGGGAGGGGAGGGAGGGGAGAGAGGCTGGGAGAGGAGAGAGGCTGGGAGGGAGAGAGGCTGGGAGGGAGGGAGGGGAGAGAGGCTGGGAGAGGAGAGAGGCTGGGAGGGAGAGAGGCTGGGAGGGAGGGGAGAGAGGCTGGGAGGGAAGGAGAGAGGCTGGGAGGGAGAGAGGCTGGGAGGGAGGGGGGAGAGAAGCTGCGAGGGAGGGGAGAGAGGCTGGGAGGGAGAGAGGCTGGGAGGGAGGGAGGGGAGGGAGGGGAGAGAGGCTGGGAGAGGAGAGAGGCTGGGAGGGAGGGGAGAGAGGCTGGGAGGGAAGGAGAGAGGCTGGGAGGGAAGGAGGGAGGGAGAGAGGCTGGGAGGGAGGGGGGAGAGAAGCTGCGAGGGAGGGGAGAGAGGCTGGGAGGGAGGGAGGGAGGGAGAGAGGCTGGGAGGGAGGGGGGAGAGAAGCTGCGAGGGAGGGGAGAGAGGCTGGGAGGGAGGGGAGAGAGCTGGGAGGGAGGGAGAGAGGCTGGGAGGGGAGAGAGGCTGGGAGGGAGGGGAGAGAGGCTGGGAGAGGCTGGGAGGGGAGAGAGGCTGGGAGGGAGGGGAGAGAGGCTGGGAGGGAGGGAGGGAGGGGAGAGAGGCTGGGAGGGAGGGGAGAGAGGGGAGAGAGGCTGGGAGGGAGAGAGGCTGGGAGGGAGGGACGCTGGGAGGGAGGGAGGCTGGGAGGGAGGGGATAGAGGCTGGGAGGGAGGGAGGGGAGAGAGGCTGGGAGGGAGGGAGAGAGAGAGGCTGGGAGGGAGGGAGGAGAGAGAGGCTGGGAGGGAGGGATAGAGAGAGGCTGGGAGGGAGGGAGGGGAGAGAGGCTGGGAGGGAGGGAGAGAGAGAGGCTGGGAGGGAGGGGAGAGAGGCTGGGAGGCTGGGAGGGAGGGGAGGGAGGGAGAGAGGCTGGGAGGCTGGGAGGGAGGGGAGGGAGGGAGAGAGGCTGGGAGGGAGGGGAGAGAGGCTGGGAGGGAGGGGAGAGAGGCTGGGAGGGAGGGAGAGAGGGGGAGAGAGGCTGGGAGGGAGAGAGGCTGGGAGGGAGGGAGGGAGGGGAGAGAGGCTGGGAGGGAGGGAGGGAGGGGAGAGAGGGGAGAGAGGCTGGGAGGGAGGGGAGAGAGGGGAGAGAGGCTGGGAGGGAGGGACGCTGGGAGGGAGGGAGGGGATAGAGGCTGGGAGGGAGGGAGGGGAGAGAGGCTGGGAGGGAGGGAGAGAGAGAGGCTGGGAGGGAGGGAGGGGAGAGAGGCTGGGAGGGAGGGAGAGAGGCTGGGAGGGAGGGAGGGGAGAGAGGCTGGGAGGGAGGGAGAGAGGCTGGGAGGGAGGGAGGGGAGAGAGGCTGGGAGGGAGGGAGAGAGGCTGGGAGGGAGATAGGCTGGGAGGGAGAGAGGCTGGGAGGGAGGGAGAGAGGCTGGGGGGGAGGGAGAGAGGCTGGGAGGGAGAGAGGCTGGGAGGGAGGGAGAGAGGCTGGGAGGGAGATAGGCTGGGAGGGAGAGAGGCTGGGAGGGAGGGAGAGAGGCTGGGGGGGAGGGAGAGAGGCTGGGAGGGAGAGAGGCTGGGAGGGAGGGAGGGGAGAGAGGGGAGAGAGGCTGGGAGGGAGAGAGGCTGGGAGAGGAGAGAGGGAGAGAGGCTGGGAGGGAGGGAGGCTGGGAGGGAGGGAGGGGAGAGAGGCTGGGAAAGAGGGAGGCTGGGAGGGAGGGAGGGGAGAGAGGCTGGGAAAGAGGGAGAGAGGCTGGGAGGGAGGGAGGCTGGGAGGGAGGGAGGGGAGAGAGGCTGGGAGGGAGGGAGAGAGGCTGGGAGGGAGAGAGGCTGGGAGGGAGGGGAGAGAGGCTGGGAGGGAGGGGAGAGAGGCTGGGAGGGAGAGAGGCTGGGAGAGGAGAGAGGGAGAGAGGCTGGGAGGGAGGCAGGCTGGGAGGGAGGGAGAGAGAGAGGCTGGGAGGGAGGGAGGCTGGGAGGGAGGGAGGGGAGAGAGGCTGGAAAGAGGGAGAGAGGCTGGAGGAGGGAGGCTGGGAGGGAGGGAGGGGAGAGAGGCTGGGAGGGAGGGAGAGAGGCTGGGAGGGAGAGAGGCTGGGAGGGAGGGGAGAGAGGCTGGGAGGGAGGGGAGAGAGGCTGGGAGGGAGGCAGGCTGGGAGGGAGGGAGGCTGGGAGGGAGGGAGGCTGGGAGGGAGGGGAGAGAGGCTGAGAGGGAGGGAGGCTGGGAGGGAGAGGAGAGAGGATGGGAGGGAGGGAGAGAGAGAGGCTGGGAGAGAGAGAGGCTGGGAGGGAGGGAGGCTGGGAGGGAGGGAGGCTGGGAGGGAGGGGAGAGAGGCTGGGAGGGAGAGAGGCTGGGAGGGAGGGGAGAGAGGCTGGGAGGGAGGGAGGCTGGGAGGGAGGGGAGAGAGGCTGGGAGGGAGGGAGGCTGGGAGGGAGGGAGGCTGGAGGGAGGGAGGCTGGGAGGGAGGGGAGAGAGGCTGAGAGGGAGGGAGGCTGGGAGGGAGAGGAGAGAGGATGGGAGGGGAGGGAGAGAGAGAGGCTGGGAGAGAGAGAGGCTGGGAGGGAGGCTGGGAGGGAGGGAGGGGAGAGACAACCTGGGGTCAGACGGCTGGCCTCATCACACAACCTGGGGTCAGACGGCTGGCCTCAAGTTCAAGTTCTTTAATAGTTGTCATACAGAAGTACAGAATACTTTCATACAAAATGCTTCATACTGTTACGCTCCAGAGACTGTGCTAGACAAGATAGTATCAAATAACATAATATAGCATGTAATTTAGAAGAAGAAAAATGAGGTCACAGTGTTCGGTATAGACACATCACACAACCTGGGGTCAGACGGCTGGCCTCATCACACAACCTGGGGTCAGACGGCTGGCCTCATCACACAACCTGGGGTCAGACGGCTGGCCTCATCACACAACCTGGGGTCAGACGGCTGGCCTCATCACACAACCTGGGGTCAGACGGCTGGCCTCATCCACTATCAGCGATGGAGCAAATGTACAAATCCTGTATTTAATGCTAAGTAAAATGTAATTGATGTAACAGTATCTCTACTTGAGTAACACATCTCTCTTTGCACCCCTCACCGTAACGCCCCGTGCTGGACACAAGCTGTGCTGCGCCGGCGCGGGTGGGGGTCCAGGGGCCTCGTCATTAGCTTTGCCACTTGGCTGCCACTGGCTGGAGCAGGGGGAGACAGAGGGTGCAGCCCACCCCTCCAGGAGAGAGAGAGAGAGAGGGTGCAGCCCACCCCTCCAGAGGAGAGAGAGAGGGGGAGAGAGAGGGGGGGGGGGAGAGGGGGAGAGAGAGGGTGAGGCCCACCCCTCCAGGAGAGAGAGAGAGAGGGTGCAGCCCACCCCTCCAGGAGAGAGAGAGAGGGGGAGAGAGAGGGGGGGGGGGGGGGGGAGAGAGGGTGAGGCCCACCCCTCCAGGAGAGAGAGAGGGGGAGAGAGAGAGATGAGGGGGGGGGGAGAGAGAGAGAGAGAGGGAGGGGGGAGAGAGAGAGAGGGGGGAGAGGAGAGAGAGGGGGGAGAGAGAGAGAGGGGGGGGGGAGAGAGAGCGAGAGAGAGAGAGAGAGAGAGAGAGAGAGAGAGAGAGAGAGAGAGAGAGAGAGAGAGAGAGAGAGAGGAGAGAGAGAGAGAGGGGGATGGGGGCCTCCCTCTTGGCACGGTGGAGCGTGGGTCCTCGCTGCAGGGCGGTGGTTGGGTTGTTTTTGGCACAGCAGGCAGTAATCAGCCTCTTTATCAGTCCTGTGAGTTTCAGTCGATCTCCTTTCCCTCTTCTTGAGGGCTTTCTCTACGCATCATTTCATTACACAGATAATAGTTAGCATCAGGGTGATCTGAACGAATGACCCAACACGTTCACAAAGGCTAGAACACGTTACTGAACCAATCATTCTCACCGCGGCACCTGCCACTCTTCCACGGAGCGTCCGACCGGCCTGCTAGGCTAACTCCACGAGCTACGTCCGTCCTCCTCACTTGCTGCATAAACACATGTTTTTATTCCCCCCGAGTCAGAACAACAGCGTTATGACCACGTTGAGCTACGGAGCCAAGCAGGAATAACAACCGGGTCAGAGGTCGGGCAGGATCAGCCTCCAAGCTCAAGTGGAGGTGTTGTTTGACACAACACTCCCTCCTAGTGGCTGAAAATGAAAATGACTTTTGAGTCAACACGGTTTGGGACTTTATTGGAGGCAGTAACCTGCATATAAAATAAATTAACAAGCACATTAAAAAATCGACTTTGATCCCCATGAACCATTATTCTGTTATTCCGTTTTTATGACCATGCGTAATATGGGTGGAGGCCAAAAGCCAGATAATGTCCCTGGACACTGGTCACTTTGAAATGTAACAAGTAAATAGCGTGGGCCTTTGGTCTTATATCTACATGCATGGTCTTATATCTACATGACCAGCCTTTTGGTCTTATATCTACATGACCAGCCTTTGGTCTTATATCTACATGACCAGCCTTTGGTCTTATATCTACATGACCAGCCTTTGGTCTTATATCTACACTTTGGTCTTATATCTACATGACCATCCTTTGGTCTTATATCTACATGACCAGCCTTTGGTCTTATATCTACATGACCAGCCTTTGGTCTTATATCTACATGACCAGCCTTTGGTCTTATATCTACATGACCAGCCTTTGGTCTTATATCTACATGACCAGCCTTTGGTCTTATATCTACACTTTGGTCTTATATCTACATGACCATCCTTTGGTCTTATATCTACATGACCAGCCTTTGGTCTTATATCTACATGACCAGCCTTTGGTCTTAAATCTACATGCATAGAGATTCAAGATCCAAGAGTTTATTCATCACATACATACCAGGCATACAGTCCAAATGCGGTTGGCCATGCCCGCTACGATTGTGCAATAAAACAATAGTAATAATAATAATAAGATAACTAGATGATAAATAGACATGTTAATAATGCTTATTACATGGCATTTTAAAATTTGGCAAAATGCTTGATTGTGATTGGTCAATGGTGAATTATTTCTCGATAATGACCGCTCTTAGGGGCAACGCGCAATAATGACCGCTGTTAGGGGCAACACGCAATAATGACCTCTGTTAGGGGCAACACGCAATAATGACCGCTGTTAGGGCAACAGGGAAAGATAGCCTCGCAGCCGGACTTTTATAGCGTTATACCATGCACAGCTGCACTGCATCAGGTGCTTTCAAGGCCACACACCTGCCAGAGGGAGCAACAGAACAACCGCGTCTGCATTTGATCTTGTCTTGTCGATGGTGTAAAATGAATTAGGTATATTGTTAGTAAGTTAGCCCTGTAATAAGTGGGATAATGTATAGCTACAAGGTCATTGTCGC
>NW_028170855.1:2500-14182 GCF_963971535.1 Notolepis coatsorum | reverse complement strand
AAGGGCGATGAGAGGAATGGCTTCAACAGGGACACATGAAACGTTGGATGAACCCTCATAGAGGCCGGAAGCCGCAGCCTGTAAGCCACAGGGTTCACCCGATTAACCACTTTAAAGGGGCCTATGAAGCGAGGGGCCAGCTTCCTGGATTCCACCCGGAGAGGGAGATCACGGGTGGAAAGCCAAACCCGCTGTCCAGGACGGAAAACCGGAGCCGGACGACGCTTGCGGTTAGCCTGCCGCTGAGCCTTAACCGAGGCCTTCTGCAGCGCCGCCCGCACCCCGTTGCACGTCCTGCGACAGCGAGCCACATGTGCCTTAGCCGATGGCACCTCAGCCTCCTGCTCCTGTTCGGGACACAGATGAGGTTGAAAACCATATTGACACTGAAAGGGAGACATACCAGTAGAAGAGGAGAGGAGGATATTATGCGCGTACTCCGCCCAGGCCAACCTCCTACTCCAAGTTGCCGGACACCCGGCAACATAACACCTCAGGACTCCCTCCAGATCCTGGTTGACGCACTCCGTCTGCCCGTTTGACTGCGAGTGAAACCCAGACGACAGGCTGACGGAGGCGCTGAGGCTGGAGCCAAATGCCTTCCAGAACCTGGAGGGGAACTGAGGGCCCCGGTCGGACACAATATCCACTGGCAACCCGTGGACCCGAAAGACGTGCTGCACCACCAGGTCAGCAGTCGCTCGAGCCGAGGGAAGTTTGGGGAGGGGAATGAAGTGGGCCACCTTGGAAAAGCGATCCACTACCACCAAGATGGCAGTGAACCCATCTGACAGGGGAAGGCCAGAAATAAAATCCAGGGATATGTGCGACCAGGGCCATTTAGGAATAGGAAGTAGTCTGAGAAGACCCGCTGGTGCACAGCAAGAGGTCTTACTACGCGCGCACACCGGACAGGCCGCCACGAAGGAATGCGTATCCCCCACCTCTGTAGGCCACCAGAACCTCCTACGGATAAACTCCAGGGTCCTGGCGGCCCCAGGGTGGCCGGTGAGTGAAGAGGTATGTGCCCACTGCAGCAGTCGCGAGCACGCAGCCTTGGGCACATACATCCGCCCCGGAGGACCCCAACCGGGATCAGGCTCCCGTGCCAGAGCCGATCTTACCGCCCTATCTATGCCCCATGACACGGGTGCCAAAATAAGGGCCTGTGGAATAATAGGGTGGGGCTTCTCCTCCCGGTCCGGAGTATCAAACTGACGTGAAAGAGCGTCAGGTTTGACGTTCTTGGAACCAGGCTGGCAGGAGATGGACAATTGAAATCGAGTGAAGAATAATGCCCACCTGGCCTGGCGAGCGTTAAGGCGTTTAACCCCTTGGATGTAAGCCAAGTTCTTATGATCAGTCCAAACAACGAAAGGATGTGTCGCCCCCTCTAACCAATGTCTCCATTCCTCCAGTGCCAACTTAATTGCCAACAACTCCCGATTACCCACGTCGTAGTTGCGCTCGGCCGGAGACAGCCGGCGCGAAAACAAAGCACAAAGATGCACTTTCCCGTCTTTTAAACATCTCTGAAAGATCACCCCCCACCGCAATGTCAGAGGCATCCACCTCCACAATAGGCTGAGCCTCCGAATCGTGGCAGATTAATACAGGGGTGGAGGTAAACCGACGTTTAAGGTCGCAGAAGGACGACTCTGCCCGCGGCGACCATTCAAAGCCACGGAGAGAGGCCTTAGTGAGAGCTGTCAGAGGATTGACTAAGGCGCTGAAATTGCGAATAAAACGCCTGTAGAAATTTGCGAAGCCCAAAAAACGTAATTCTTTGAGCGATGAAGGGCGTGGTCAGTCCAAGACTGCACTCACCTTGGCTGGATCCATGCGAAGATCACCCTTCGTCAACACAAAGCACAGGAAAGACACGTAACTGTGTGCAGTAACTAATTGTACTTGTAGGGCTGTCAACGAATATTCTATATTGAAATTAATAATCGACTTGTAAACATTTAAAAAATAATTATTATTATATTAGATTGTGAAAAAAACTGCCCCCGGTGGGCGGTCATTAGTGGTTAACATAACGTTGTACATGGCCTTTGTTTACCCCGTCATTCAGCGTCTTTGCAGAATGCACGTGTTAGAGCCAATCAAAGGCAGAGCGGGTCTTTGCAGAATGCACATGGAAAAGAACTGCTTCAATCATAGCAATGCGCAGCATTTTATGGCAGTAACAGTAACTGCGTTAAGCTGCAAGGGCCCACATGTGGGCCCTTTTGAGGACGATTTGCCCACCGGCAAAATCCGTTCAGCGGTTCTCGAGTTACATGCCGGTATTTGAGGCTTGTGCAAAGTACACGGTATTGCGCAAAATACCACTCCCGACTCTTGGGGCTCTAGTTCCGTCAATCATTTAGCGATCTCGAAAATTATTGTGGAGGGTTGTAGCCAATGAGTGTGGCTTGGGATGTATGAATCAGGGATCTAGGTGAAAAACTAATGAGCAAAAACAGGAAGAGAAAAACAGCCAAATTTATTGAAGTCTATGAGAAAACTGAGTTTTTCTTTTGTACACAGTTTACCAAAATCACCCCTAATCACTCATTTCTGAATGGATCTTTATGAAATTTGGACATGTACTACATACGGCTTCATGCTATGGACCTCTGTAGTTTTTTAAGCCATACCACCTTCTGGGGAAATACTACCTCTGGACTACTAACTACTACAGAAAAACTTGAGTAACAAATTTTTCTACAACTCAAGTTCAGACCTATGTTACTCTATTTCATTAACACTAAAGGTGAATTTTCATGCATGTGCTATAAGTATAACGTATGTTGTTTTGGTTTGCAAAAAAAGTATGCAGTCCTCAAAAACTAAACTAAAATGGCCAATTTTGGGGGCGCAGGTTAAGAGGTTAAGATTGCAAGAGTAATCCGTTAGATTACTCGTTACTGAAAAAAGTAACGCCGATAGTAACGCCGTTATTTATAACGCCGTTATTCCCATCACTGTGAGTAACAATGTTCATCAAAGTGTTCAGACTTGAGTGCTGAGTGTTGAGTGTATGTTAATATATTGCGAACATGTACGAACATGGCTATTGTTATAGGAAAGAGAGGGTAGCATATTTATTTATCTTTTATCTTCTATATACTGTATGCATATAGTCTCTTAATGTGAATTCTCCCATCCGGACAAATGCAATTTGAAATATTATTATAGAATATAGAATATGATGCTTATAAATTACCTTATTATAGCCAATTCGCACATTTATATATATATACATATATTATCTTTCAAATGCCCGAGTTCAATTTGGATTTAAAAACTAATTTCAGATCTAATTGTTGCTACATGCTAACAATAGGGAGGAGAAACTAACTGCGGTTAAATATTTGTCAAAAACGTTACCTTTTGTGGCTTATTATCCCGAATAATAACAGTTATTGACATAATTCATTCAGAACGCTAAACTTTGAACCCCCATAGAACTTGCCAGGAAGTGTAGTTCAGAATAATTCCAACGCTGATCCACAGCTATGCATGCCCTCGACAAAATGGCAGCAAAAAACTACAATTCCCATGGTTAAAATGTTTCAAAATGGTCGCCGTCTTGGAATAGACTTCAGCAAATCGAGTAGGTAAAACTATCTAATGGCACTTTTAACCTATTGCTAAACTAACATATTGATGATAATCAGTGTTGGGACTAACGCGTTACAAAGTAACGCGTTACAGAAACGAAGTTACTTTTTGCCGCAACTAGTACTCTAACGCATTACTTTTGAAATTCAGTAACGCTACTTACGTTACTGAATGGTTTGTTAGTTCGTTACTGCGTTCTTTTTATGTAGATTCATAGCGAGCGTCCTTATTTCGCCTGCGTTTGTTTTGTTTACTGTAGACTGAAAGGCGCTATATAAAACGAAGTATTATTATTATTATTATTTCTTTCCGTAGCCTCATTCTGGTTTTCGCACTTCTGATTGGCCACTGACGTTCTGAAAGAAATAGACGCTCTCTACAGTAAACAACAAGAGGACGCTCGCTATGAATCTACATAATAAGAACGCAGTAATAATAACGAACTAACAAACCATTTAGCAACTACTTGGAGAGATAATTAATATACAACATGGAAACGAGATAAAGAACATGTTTGAAGGGCTGCTGGAGTCAACTGGACTAACGTTACATCTCGACCACCGCAGACTGGTGACGGTGAGTGCAATGTGTTCACTGAAACTCAAGATCAACAGATTTTGACTGTACGAAATCTGCCAGGGAATCTCATAATACTAATCAAACAATATAAATATAGTCCTTTCATGCACAATTGATATCCTAACTATTCTAACGTTGCAATGCTTTGATTGATATCTTAAACAACGCTGCAAGATGGTTATGAATGAATTAATGAATGGATGAATGAATGAATGAATGAAAACTTTATTTAACAGATTGCAGAATGGGTACAATACAGTACGGCTCAATACATACAATTGTTAAGGGGATGCAGACCTGAGAAAGACGTTTGTCTTGTTTCCATCAGGGTCCCCCATTTTCAATTCATATAGACATTTATGACATACACAACATACATGACATTTATGGCATAGGGACATATAGGTATTTAGTACTGATACATTTGTGACATAAGCGGTATTCAAATATACAGTACTGTTACCCCTAGATCCTGACAGAGTATATACATATGATGGGGAGGGGACTGTACATTAGGAGGGGGTGGGTGGGTGGGAGAGAAATATACATACAGCGGGGAGGGAATATATAATGAAACGCTCTAGACCACATTGCTTAGCAGAGTTCGGTGATGTGAATGGAAACTGTCAAGTTGATCAACCGATTTTGAGTATATGGGGCATGGGACTTGAGCAATTTTTTTTTTTTTTTTTTTTTTAAATAACTAAATAGTTACTTTTCACAGTAACTCATTACTTTTGGGTGTAAGTAACTAGTACAGTAACGAAGTTACTTTGAAATGAAGTAACTAGTAAAGTAACTGAGTTACTATTTTTCAGTAACTAGCACAACACTGATGATAATACACATTCTACATGCTTTTATGACATATTAGTGATGTTAATACTTGAATACGTTTGATTTTAAAATCGATTTTTTTTTTTTTTTGCAACAATCTGAAAAATATTGATTTATGATCAGATGCCGTTTTGGGACCGGATCCAGTCCCGTCGGGTGGGACCGGATCCAGTCCCGTCGGGTGGAACAGGTTAATATCAGGGACCATGATGGAATTGGATTTTACATGTTTTTATCCCTTGGATGATGTCTCTAATCCACAATCAAATCAATCAATCAATCAATCAATCCTGTCCCCTCAGACACCTGGCCCAGAACCCATTTGTGTGTGACTGTAAGCTGAGATGGCTGTCGGACTACCTGCGCTCAAACCCCATCGAGACCAGCGGGGCGCGCTGTGCCAGTCCACGACGCCTGGCCAACAAACGCACCGCGCAGATCAAGAGCAAGAAGTTCAGATGCTCCGGTGAGTGAGTGTGTGTGTGTGTGTGTGTGTGTGTGTGTGTGTGTGTGTGTGTGTGTGTGTGTGTGGTGTTGTGTGTGTGTGTGTGTGTGTGTGTGTGTGTGTGTGTGTGTGTGTGTGTGTGTGAGTGTGTGTGAGAGAGAGAGAGAGAGAGAGAGAGAGAGAGAGAGAGAGAGAGAGAGAGAGAGAGAGAGAGAGAGAGAGAGAGAGAGAGAGAGAGAGAGAGAGAGAGAGAGATGAGAGAGATACTACTGTGGTATCAGATGCAGCACTGAAAAATCAACCTCTTCTGCTGCTGGTCTGCTGCTCCTCTGCCACTATAGCACTGGCACTCGGGTGTTATATTTCAGGGGCTGGTGGCTGGCTCCCAAAGTGAACAAAGGGAGGGTACTTTACTTAACTGCTCCCCCAGGGAGGGGGTCGGGGGCTACTGCCCTCAGACCCCCAAGATAATTTTTATATGGGTAGTCTGACTTGGGGTACTGCCCATATATTAGTGTTGCAAT
Source organism: Notolepis coatsorum (assembly GCF_963971535.1). Lineage (NCBI taxonomy): Eukaryota > Metazoa > Chordata > Actinopteri > Aulopiformes > Paralepididae > Notolepis > Notolepis coatsorum. The sequence continues at coordinate 8,185 of NW_028170855.1, read as the reverse complement.
GCATGATAAATAACAGTGAAAAAAGCTAAGGAATCGGATGGAGCTGGGGCGTTTGTACACTGTGAATGGTACACTGTGGGAGGCAGTGGAGGTGTGACATCCGGCCCGGTCCAGAACAATAGGAGTCACAAAATCAGTTTGGCCCGTGGAGCAGCAGCAGAGGAGCAGCAGAGGTTCCATTTTCAGGGCTGCATCTGTACAGTATAGTGATTTTCTTGGCCAACAGTCAGTCCTGCACCAATGAAAGATTACAGTGTTCTTCAGCCTCTAATTAGCTTGACACCTGCTGCTCCGTGACATTCCTCTGCGTTGTGTTTGTCATCGATACTTGGTTATCTCACATTGGCTGTCACACACTGTATCACCCCGTCCATGCAATCCGTCTCATAAGAATTCGACACTGGCAAACGTGGTACCTTTCTTGGAAAACGTTGTTTATTCCGTAAACAAAGCCTCTGTACCGGATGGAAAACAGTTCTTTCTGTCCTTGAAAAGCCTTTGAAGAAACTGAATTCATTATTCTAACAATCTCTCTTCTGTTACCCCGCTCGGTGGTCGTGCGGCCTAGCTGTCCAAAAGGCCTTCCCTGTTAGCCGAAGCTAGCGTTGTCGTGGCAATTCCCCTCCCCCACCCGCGAGGCAGCAGTCCGCTGCTTTTCCACGTCTGCTTGTGTCAGCCTCGTGTCCCACTCTAATTTGTCTTCTGAAGAACTCACAGCTCATAACGTCTTTCCCCTAGCAACGGGGGCCCGCCCCCTTTTCTCATTACTAAGTGACACGATACCAGGGCAACGGCACTTTTGGTCATCTTTGACCCACTAAACGCTGTGGTTACACTGCTATGTGACGAGCCCAGTGCTGCTGCAGACAATGACCTTGGCTCGCTGATAAAAGGCCCTTGTCTGACTGGAGACACCCATAGTGACTGATACTGTCCTCTTAAAACTAATATCTAGAGTAGATGCCGTCATCTGCAGATATTTACATTATATACACATTGAAAAAAAGGGCCATTCTTTAACTGCCCTGCCAGCCTCTGAGACAGATACACTATGGCTGACACAAGACAGATAGATGTGTGTGTGTGTGTGTGTGTGTGTGTGTGTGTGTGTGTGTGTGTGTGTGTGTGTGTGTGTGTGTGTGTGTGTGTGTGTGTGTGTGTGTGTGTGTGTGTGTGTGTGTGTGTGTGTGTGTGTGTGTGTGTGTGTGTGTGTGTGTGTGTGTGTGTGTGTGTGTGTGTGTGTGTGTGTGTGTGTGTGTGTGAAGCTCACTCCCACTTTGACTGACATGGTTTTGTTTCTCTTTGTTTCCATGACAGCCAAGGAACAGTACCACATCCCAGGTGAATATGTGTGTGTGTGTGTGTGTGTGCATGTGCATACTGTGTGTGTGTGTGTGTGTGCATGTGCATACGGTGTGTGTGTGTGTGTGCATGTGTCCGTTGTTCTCTATCTTTAAAATATAATGTCTTTATGTTTGTCTGTCTGACTGTACGTGTATTTGTTTATTTGTGTTGGTGTGTGTGTATGTGTGTGTCTCTGTGTGTGTGTGTGTGTGTGTGTGTGTGTGTGTGTCTGTGTCTGTGTCTGTGTGTGTGTGTGTGTGTGTGTGTGTGTGTGTGTGTGTCTCTGTGTGTGTGTGTGTCTCTGTGTGTGTGTGTGTGTGTGTGTGTGTGTGTGTGTGTGTGTGTGTGTGTGTGTGTGTCTGTGTGTCTGTGTCTGTGTCTGTGTCTGTGTGTGTGTGTCTGCGTGTGTGTGTGTGTGTGTGTGTCTGTGTCTGTGTCTGTGTCTGTGTGTGTGTGTCTGCGTGTGTGTGTGTGTGCGTGTGCGTGTGTGCGTGTGCGTGTGTGTGTGTGTCTCTCTCAGGTACGGAGGCCAGCCGTCTCACCAGTGAGTGTAACAGTAAGCCCGTCTGTCCGGCTAAGTGTCGCTGTGAAGCCAACGTGGTCGACTGCTCTAACCTGAGGCTCACCAGGTTCCCAGAGCTGCTGCCCCCCCACACCGAGGAGCTGTGAGAGAGAGACACACACACATATATACACACACACATATACACACAAACACATAAACCACTATCCTCCCCTGCTCTGTTTGCATTGCTCATCTCTGTTCTCTGTGATCATTCCAGGCGTCTCAACAACAATGACCTGTCAGTACTGGAGGCCACTGGGTCCTTTAAAGGCCTCTCACAGCTCAAGAAGATGTAGGTGGTTCAGAGAGGCTCTCTCTCTCTGTGTGTGTGTGTGTGTGTGTGTGTGTGTGTGTGTGTGTGTGTGTGTGTGTGTGTGTGTGTGTGTGTGTGTGTGTGTGTGTGTGTGTGTGTGTGTGTGTGTGTGTGTGTGTGTGTGTGTGTGTGTGCGTGTGGGTGTGTGTGTGTGTGTGTGCGTGCGTGCGTGCTGCGTGCGTGCGTCTGTCTGTGTGTGTGTGTACTTTATTATCTAAAGATGGTGAGTTAGAGTGTTGTGTTCATTCATAGTTAAAGACAGTAGAGGTTGAGTACTTTATTGTCTAAAGATGGTGAGTTAGAGTGTTGTGTTCATTCATAGTTAAAGACAGTAGAGGTTGAGTACTTTATTGTCTAAAGATGGTGAGTTAGAGTGTTGTGTTCATTCATAGTTAAAGACAGTAGAGGTTGAGTACTTTATTATCTAAAGATGGTAAGTTAGAGTGTTGTGTTCATAGTTAAAGACAGTAGAGGTTGAGTACTTTATTGTCTAAAGATGGTGAGTTAGAGTGTTGTGTTCATTCATAGTTAAAGACAGTAGAGGTGGAGTACTTTATTATCTAAAGATGGTGAGTTAGAGTGTTGTGTTCATTCATAGTTAAAGACAGTAGAGGTGGAGTACTTTATTATCTAAAGATGGTAAGTTAGAGTGTTGTTTGTTCATAGTTAAAGACAGTAGAGGTTGAGTACTTTATTATCTGAAGATGGTAAGTTAGAGTGTTGTGTTCATTCATAGTTAAAGACAGTAGAGGTTGAGTACTTTATTGTCTAAAGATGGTGAGTTAGAGTGTTGTGTTCATTCATAGTTAAAGACAGTAGAGGTTGAGTACTTTATTATCTGAAGATGGTAAGTTAGAGTGTTGTGTTCATTCATAGTTAAAGACAGTAGAGGTGGAGTACTTTATTATCTAAAGATGGTGAGTTAGAGTGTTGTGTTCATTCATAGTTAAAGACAGTAGAGGTTGAGTACTTTATTATCTAAAGATGGTAAGTTAGAGTGTTGTGTTCATAGTTAAAGACAGTAGAGGTGGAGTACTTTATTATCTAAAGATGGTAAGTTAGAGTGTTGTGTTCATAGTTAAAGACAGTAGAGGTTGAGTACTTTAATATCTAAATATGGTAAGTTAGAGTGTTGTGTTCATTCATAGTTAAAGACAGTAGAGGTTGAGTACTTTATTATCTGAAGATGGTAAGTTAGAGTGTTGTGTTCATTCATAGTTAAAGACAGTAGAGGTTGAGTACTTTATTATCTAAAGATGGTAAGTTAGAGTGTTGTGTTCACTGATAGTTAAAGACAGTAGAGGTTGAGTACTTTATTATCTAAAGATGGTAAGTTAGAGTGTTGTGTTCATTCACAGTTAAAGACAGTAGAGGTTGAGTACTTTATTATCTAAAGATGGTAAGTTAGAGTGTTGTGTTCATTCATAGTTAAAGACAGTAGAGGTTGAGTACTTTATTATCTAAATATGGTGAGTTAGAGTGTTGTGTTCATTCACAGTTAAAGACAGTAGAGGTTGAGTACTTTATTATCTAAAGATGGTAAGTTAGAGTGTTGTGTTCATTCACAGTTAAAGAGAGTAGAGGTTGAGTACTTTATTATCTGAAGATGGTGAGTTAGAGTGTTGTGTTCATTCATAGTTAAAGACAGTAGAGGTTGAGTACTTTATTATCTGAAGATGGTGAGTTAGAGTGTTGTGTTCATTCACAGTTAAAGACAGTAGAGATTGAGTACTTTATTATCTGAAGATGGTAAGTTAGAGTGTTGTGTTCATTCACAGTTAAAGACAGTAGAGGTTGAGTACTTTATTATCTGAAGATGGTAAGTTAGAGTGTTGTGTTCATTCACAGTTAAAGACAGTAGAGGTTGCACCCAGTTTGCTCAGCATCACTGCTGCTGTATGTTGATGACATGTGGTTGTGTGTGTGTGTGTGTTGTGTGTGTGTGTGTGTGTGTGTGTGTGTGTGTGTGTGTGTGTGTGTGTGTGTGTGTGTGTGTGTGTGTGTGTGTGTGTGTGTGTGGTGTGTGTGGGTGGGGTGTGTGTGGTGTGTCTGGAATGGATCTCTTCTAGTAACCTTAGCAACAACAAGATCTCAGAGATCGAGGACGGGGTGTTTGACGGCGCCCGCTCTGTGGTTGAGCTGCACCTGACAGCCAATCACCTGGAGTCTGTCAGAGGGAGCATGTTCAGAGGCATGATGGGACTACGCATGCTGTGAGTTTATATCTATCTATCTATCTATCTATCTATCTATCTATCTATCTATCTATCTATCTATCTATCTATCTATCTATCTATCTATCTATCTATCTATCTATCTATCTATCTATCTATCTATCTATCTATCTATCTATCTATCTATCTATCTATCTATCTATCTATCTATCTATCTCTCTCTCTCTCTCTCTCTCTCTCTCTCTCTCTCTCTCTCTCTCTCTCTCTTCTCTCTCTCTGTCTGTCTGTCTGTCTGTCTGTCTGTCTGTCTGTCTGTCTGTCTGTCTGTCTGTCTGTCTGTCTGTCTGTCTGTCTGTCTGTCTGTCTGTCTGTCTGTCTGTCTGTCTGTCTGTCTGTCTGTCTCTAAAGGCCTCTTCATGCTACAGCAACTTCAAAGCAACTGCACCACAACATCGACAAAGCAACAGTGTTGTAGACACTCTGCATTTATGCTTCTGCAACATCGACGCGCAAAGTTAGTTTAACTAAAGTTAGTTTAGGTTCGTGTTAACGTTAGATAATGTACAAAATAAACGTATTTCCGGTGCTTTTAGACGTCGCTCTTTTATTTTGAAATCCCCCGACCGGAAGTATTTGTGATGTATTCTGCTGTATAGGTTCGTTTTAACATTAGCTGGCAGCTACAGGCACTCGAGGTCGAGGAAGAGCTGCTGAATTTAATCGGCAGGAGGAGAGAGAGCTCGTCAAAGCTGGATATATCCCTGTGGCTGTGGTTGTAGGCACGTAAATGCAGCTCGAACTACCTGTTATATTAAATTAATTGATTGCTGTTTAACAACTTGTCCGTGTCCAGTCCTTTCGAACTGCCCCACCGTCCGTTCATTGTAAACAATGATGCATGTAATTATATTTACGTTACTGTGTGTTGTTGTAGCTATGTTAATAAATTCTGATGGCATTAACGTTAGTTGGGTATGATAGAGCATTGAATAGCATCAAGTTCAACGCTAGCTGGCTGGCTACAACAATGGCGGATGTATTCCTCGCTGCGGGACCAATATTATTATATGACAGCCCCGCCCCCATTCACTACCAACCAATCACTGCTACGCAATATCAACGCAACGGTTGTTTAGATTAGATTTGGGTGAAAGGTACGCAACGTCCTCGCAACACAGTCTACAAGACCCTCTAAAACAAGCGCGTTGAAATCGTGCTGATGTTGTGTTGAAGTTGCTTTGAAGTTGCTGTAGCATGTAGAGGCCTTAAGTCTCTCTCTCTAAGTCTCT
>NW_028170856.1:22500-36188 GCF_963971535.1 Notolepis coatsorum | reverse complement strand
AAGAGAGAGGGGGGAGAGAGAGAGGGAGAGAGGGATATATAGAGAGAAGAGGAGAGAGAGGGATATAGAGAGGGGGTAGAGAGAGAGGGAGAGAGAGAGAAAGAGAGAGGGGGAAAGAGAGCGAGAGAGAGGGAGAGAGACAGAGAGAGGGGGGGAGAAACAGAGAGAGAGAGAGAGAGAGAGAGAGGAGAGAGAGAGAGAGAGAGAGAGTGAGAGAGAGAGTGAGAGAGAGGGAGAGAGGAAAGAGAGGGAAAGAGAGTGAGAGAGAGAAGAGAGAGGGAAAGAGGGAGAGGGAGAGAGTGAGAAACAGAGAGAGGAGGGGAGGAGAGAGAGGAGAGAGAGATTCACAAGCCCCTATGGAGGACAAGTTACAAACAGCAGAGCGTGCAGAAGCGTGCAGGACCGCGGCGCAGCGGAGGAGCGGCTTTTAAACGTCCCAGCGGTGACAGCGGCGCTTGTTGCGGTTCACGATGATCGCCACAACTCAACAGAACGTGACCACGGAGGCTGGTATGTTTTTTTTTTAAATATTATGTATTAATTCATCTTGACCTGTTGTATTCCTTTACCTCTTTCAGACTCCCAGACCCCGCGCGAATGAAATCATATTTGAGTTTTACGGAGCGATTGAGTGTATCGTGTGTGTGTGTGTGTTTGTGCGTGTGTGTGCGCGCGCGTGTGTGTGTGTGCATGTGCAATTAGATGGGGGATCTAATATCGCTCATATCTTGTCATCGATTAGTGTCGGTTATTGGTGATCGATTCGAGCCTCGTGACTCCATAGACTTTTCACACATGCACGTCTCCCTGGACAGTCGGGACTTTGTGCACTGCAGTGCCTGCTATACTGTAGCCCAGTAGTAACGAGAGCGACGTTTAAATCCCGTTCACCTATTGACTTGTTGTCCCGTTTTGCACTATGTCTGCATTATTAATAAGCGGCTTTCTTTCTCCGGACCACACATAAAAAAAATTGCCCATCAACGCTTGCTTGCTTTTGGAATGTCTCAAAATGACTGAACGCTGTGTAAATGAGTCTGCCTCTGTTGTACTGTACAGTGTTTTGTGTTTTGCCAATGTGCCTATGGCTATTATCACCGGTCCTATTGCATTATTATATATACTATATTATATACTTTTCACTTTTAATTCGTATCGAAAAGGAACAGTGGTGTAGAGAGACTGCCTATATCTGCATTGTTTCAGCCTCCCGCCTGCGGTAATCCTACATGTGTCACTTCATGTCGTCAATCATCTCTGCTTGGCACGTTTATTATGAAAAGATCAGCTGTTATTTGTGGACTCGGGAAAATGTGTAATCGAAAAATGCCACATGGAGTCCAGTGTTTAAAGCTATAGATCATAACGTTTGCTGCTCATGATGCAATTGCTGTTTTTCATGATACATCATACTTTGTGTGGTGTAGTTATGAATAAAACATGCTCTTAAATAAATTAGATACATGATCTATAATACATGATACACGATTACACGGTCATATTTTATTGATACAGTATAGCCAATCCAATATCAATCAGTATAGCTGATCAAATAGTCGTGAATCAATATTTCATAATTACCATGAATTAGTTCAAAATCCTGATTGATGACTATAAGGCTACGTTCACACTGTAAGCTTTGTTGCTCAATTCTGATTCATTGCCCAGATCAGATTTTTTTTTTAGTTTGGCTGTTTCACATTGTTTAAAAAAAAAAAAAAAAAAAAGGGGGTCCAAGAACACACTCCTGAACGGACCCGCATGCGCATATGAATTATGAATTATGAACAATAACGACGATGGACGTAAACATGGACACTGGAGTGACAGTCGATGGTTTAATTGAATGCAAGTTGAATGCTAATTAAAACAAAATCAGACCTGTATCTGATTCAGGAGGACCACATCATGAAAGTGTTGAATCAGAATTGAAAAGATCAGATTCCATGTGATTTGTGCCGTCGTTCACACTGTCATGAAGAAGAAAACTGATCTGAGTGACATATGAGGGGAAATAAATCAGATTTGAGCCATGTGTTGCCTGCAGTGTGAACGCAGCCTAATTGAATACAGTAATATACGTTGGTTTCTTCGCACACACTGTGGGATATTTGTGGATATCCTGATGAAGAATGTCTCAGTCAACCGAGGCTTGGATAATAACAAGGTTTATTAACCAAACAGATAGAATACATAGAGAGAATGGCTGAGGCTCTCGCCCCAGGTGATCAGCTGAAATTACCCAGGTAAGAACCTTGATTGTGGTCGGGAAGAGCCCTTTATAGTTCAACAAAGGGGGTGTGTGGTCCCATTTGATAGGTCAGATGGGGGGGAGGGGGTACAGGTTTGGGGACACAGGGGAGGGGGGTGATTATTCCACAGAGAGGGGGGGGGGGGGGGGGCACAGGTAAAGGGAACACAGGGGAGGGGGATATATTTACATGAGGACATATTATACCACAATACTCACTTTTCTTTCTTATAATGTGGGTGAGATTAATGTATAATATACCAGGATTGTTTGGAATAGGTAAAAGTGGGGATAATAGTTTAAAATAGAATTATTTACATACATGATTAATAGAATTATTTACATACATGATTCATGACATGATCGACTGGACTGCGGTCTGTGTTATTTTGATATCAGAGATGTGGGAATAGATATCACCCTTTTCTTTTATTATTCGCTCAAAATACCTATATCAATGAGTGGTCCTCATCTCTGATATCAAACAACAATTAACATAATCATTAGAAGCTATCGCTGTGCAAATATCTTGGCATACCTTCAGTCGTTCATGTCGTGACTCTGGCGAGCTAATGTGATCGTTGTGCATACAGGCATCGTAATAAACCAATTAAATACATGCACTGTCTGTGTGGTCAGAGTGCACAGGGTGAAAAAACAAAATTGTGTTCATAATTATTAGGAATCGGATTTACACATAAGGCTAATGTGTACAAAAACATTTTAACAACCGTTAACCTGGTGGTTAATAAAACTAACATGATTGCTTATGGGAAACTGTTCACAAATATATATATATATTTTTTGCACATTTTGTGATGATTCTTGATGAAATTACTTAGGATCCAGTTGTATTTAATCTGAGTTTGAGTGTCACTTTCATCTGTGATTGCCTCAGCTTTGTTGGTCTTTACTTAGAATCAGGCAATTTTCTCCATTTCTTCTCTATAAATGAGGAGATAAAACGTCTTATGCATCGCTTCTGTATGTAATTCTAGTGCATATACTATCAATGGTTCACCATACAGGTGCAAAACAACGTTGCATGTCCTCTTCTATGAGAGAATAAAACAACTGATTATTTCTTGTCTGACAATACAATTTTGTAACCTAAGTAATTCTAATGTGATGTAATGTGATCATGTGGTCACTTCTTCCTTCAGCAATACATTTTAGCTCATTATTACTAACCATTGTTAATGTTTTCTCATTGATTTCTTTTCATCACATCCCTAGTTCATCGTTTTGCAGATACATACAATTGTGTGAAAAGTTTCCTGCTTGTGAAGGTATTAATCTGAATGATGTTGCGTCGTTGTTGACAAGGTGTTCTCTGTCGGTCGTGTGGCAGGGCCAAACAGTAACACATAAAAATTAAATAAATATATACAATAGACATTACCTTAGTGGCTAATGTGTCAAAATAAAATTGAAAACCGTTAACCTAGTGGTTAATATAAAAGGTGATTATGATAATCGTTATGCATTGTTCTGTGGTGCATACTATCAATGGTCAAACAAACTTGGTGTCTTGGAACAATCCAACTGGTTCTGCCCTGTTTAACAATACCATTTTGTAATGTGACTCTGTGATCATTTCTCATTGTCATTATAAAATTGGTTAATGCAATCTTACTGATTGTATTTCATCATATTCCTAGTCAATAATTTTCCAGATACATATGAACTCTGTGAAACAGTTCTTGTTTGTGAATCTGACAGTTGCTGTGAAGTGTTGATCATCTGTTCTCGGTCTGTCGTGTGGCAGGGCCAATACATACATAACAATGTGGACAATGTGTGTTCAGAAGTATCTTGTTCCACAGGTCTCTGATGATGTCTCTTCTTGACGATGCAGTCGGGAATATTCACTGGTCGTCGTTCATTCAGAGGGGGCCTACAGGAGGTCGCCGTCCGCTCCCTGTGTACCTTGTCAAGGGTCACCGGTAGCAGTCAACTATAGTGGTCTTTTCCTGCAGCCTATGTTGTTCTCCATCACCACCACACATCCGCCACTGTGCTCACGCTTGGCTCCCATCAGGCCCAGAGACATGGTGGTCAGGGCGTTTTTGAATGTGTTGTGCTGGTTTCGCTGTCCTCTCCTCATCATTGCGGTACCACTTGATGGAGGGCGAGGGCCCGCCGGTGTAGTGGCTAGTCAGTAGGACGCTCTCTCTCACACGGATGACAATCTTGTCATGGGAATCCACCTTGATGGTCGGGGCTTTGGTTCCCATCTGCAGGTGATGGGTTTGGTCTGCAGTGCCGGGGTGGAGGCCGTCAAAGGTTGATCTCCTCTTCGTCAGTGTCTCCTTGGTCAGTCTCCTTCGTGGTCCTCTGCTCCACTTTCTTGGGGATGTCTGTGGGCTGGGTTGGATGGTTCTCCCACGGTTGTTGTCGTCGCCTCTGGTTGTGTCCGCAGCTTCGTGGTTCAGGTCACGCGTCGTCTCACTCGTCCTGTCCTCTCACCAATTTGTGATCTGAGGGTGATAAACACTGCCTTAGAAAACTCCTCACATAAATGATTCAACGCCTTTCTGTTAAAGTGGAAAATCATTTTGGGATTAATTCAATTCATTGTAAATAAAATCACTTAATTGACAATAGGAAATGCAAACCAATTGCATTAGCAGTGATAAAATCACTTAATTGACAATAGGAAATGCAAGCCAATTGCATTAGCAGTGATTCTTTACGTCAAGAAGGTCACATTCACTACAATTTTATCAGATCTTGTATCTAACTAGATCTTCCAGCATTACACTTTAAATAAAATTTGTAAATGAATGGCCAAAGTTTTGAATCAGATAAAATAGCTCCTTGTCTTCATATTCTGATGGTCTTAAATTGAAGTTGATCTTACCTCAGGCCGCGTACGATGGTGTGCTTTTTCAAGATACTTACCTAGCCATGACTTCTCGGTTGTTCTTCACATCTCAGTGTGGCTCATCATAGCATAGCATGGGGAAAAAACATAAAATCTAGGTAGCCAGTTAATTTTGCATGAAAAACAATCATTTCTTATCATCCTAATAAACTAATCTACACTGTAGCACTCAACACTTTGATGACCATTGTTACTCAGCTGATAGAGGTGTGCCTTGCCTGATGTCCTGTCGTACAGAACCTGTGAGTCGCTTTGGATAAAAGTGTCAGCTAAATGATCAATGTTGTTGATATCTTGTACATTTAGATAATTGTGCTGCAATTTTGGTGGTTGATAATTTTGCAGTCATGGAAAGTATTAGTTGTTAAAAGAATAGTCTAAGGAAAGTCATGCATGTTATTGGTTATAAACAGAGAATAGAAGGAGGGGATTGTAAGTAGTTGTTTTCATCATTAATCTTTCATCTCGGGCACTTCTCTAATTCATGTGCCTTTTGAAAAGAGATGATGAAAACGACTGGTTAGTTATTGTTAGTATGGGAGTTAGGTAGATTTTCATAACTGCAAATTCATCATCTGTAACTAATTCATGTTAATTAAGTGGTTCTCTGTTGCCATCCACCGCCAGGTGAGTTCATCAAGTCTGTGGTCACGAGTGCAGGCATTTGCATTGCTTTGTCTCCTAAGTGCCCACTCTGAAGAAATTTTGGATGTAGATTTGTTCCAAATGGTCAATCGATTGTCTCTCAGCTCTGCACTGTCTCTCGGTTGACATGCAAATTGTTGGATTTTCTGTCTTTTGTGATACAATTTGGGTGTAGTCATTCACTGTTTTGCATCTCGCCTCAGAGCCAGATCTGTAAATACAAACACATGTTAATTTTCCACTCTTTTCTAAGACCTGGGTGAATCCTCTTTGACTGTCTGTGTGCTCAACAAACATTAGCTAGATCTCATCCATCCCGTTCTTGGATGTAATGATAGTGTTATCATTTATCAATCATATCGCATATGTACACAAGCATCATATGAATGTGGACCCACACATTTTGAATCATGTTTAAAATGTCTTACAATGGAAAGAGCTAGTTATCTTTCATTGGTTCTTTAGATAAACACATTAACTCAAGTGAATATAACCTAAACATCTTACTTTTAAACATGATCTATGTTGTTTGTGCCCAAGTTTTTCAACATTGAAAGCTTATAAAGTCTAATCTAACGCTGTTTATGTGGACTACAAGGTACGCCCACAGATGTATTATAATTCTGAAACAGACATTGTAATTAGCTTTATGTGACTTATAATGTGTAAATTAAAGCAACATAAACACTCAAGTGATCTGAGATAGTTGTAATTTACTGTAACTGAGATGATAGTTGTGTACCACAAACAGTACTGAATTTGCAAATCTGGTATGTCATAAATGTACAGATGTAGCAGTACTGACTATCTGTATGTCATGTATGTCATAATATGTCCTGATAAATAGAAAATGGGGGACCCTGATGTAAACAAATCTGGTATTGAAAATGGGGGACCCTGATGTAAACAAGACTAAAGTCTCTCTCTGGTCTGCATCCCCTTAACAATTGTGTGTATTGAGCTGTACTGTATTGTACCCATTCTGCAATCTGTTAATAAAGTTTTCAATCAATCAATCAAAGCATCTATATAATTATGATTTTCATACTCACCGGGGAAAGCTGCAATGTTCGGTTCGTTTCTCCGGTGGTCTGGGATAATGCAACTCGCATCTCGCCACCCCAGCTCAACATTTTCCAATGGCAGCGCGCACATACATATACAAATAAAACATATACTACAAGTGGATTTCACGCACCTACGGCCTTGGGCACATTAAACTTTACGTTCGCCTATGGATAGTTTAATATAAAATCATAGCTTCACGGCGCGCATAGCGTGACGTCATCGCTCCATGCGACGTTCGTGCGTTCTCATTCGCCTCGGAAATAACGCTTTGCAATTCATACAGTATTTTTCCCACGAGCTCTCAATAGCCTGGAATTCCTATACCAGCGCTTTGTTACCGAATGAACGCGCCTGTGCATATGTGAAACATAAACAAACTGAAACGATAAAACTATACTTCCCCAAATGGCCGTTCCCGTGGGCCGGTGTTCTGCGGAATCCGGAAATTACTATCCTAGTTTGTTCCCGTGAACTGCACTTCAATGTTATTCTTTGTATAACGGTAACTCGTCTCTCAATGCTCGTCGCGCTATCCGCAGCCGGTTCTTGACTCAATAAAGCAACGCGACGGGTCCTATAATACTTGTGTACATACGAACGAGACTTAAAACAGACAAACAAACATTAATACATATAAGTTAACGTGTGTGTATATCTGACTGTATTGGATCGCTGTACGTTTAGTCGGCCAACATCTGTTGCGACAAGGCATTCATACCCTTGATATATAACTACACATTGTTATTAAAATCATAACGACCGAACCTGACTTCGAAATTTACCAGCGATATATTAGATTATATATACCTTTTAATCATACTCTCGGCCTCTTAACCCGCGACTAACGTCCTGTTTAATGTACTTTCCGCGACTGATGTCCCGTTTAATGTACATTTACGTACTCCCGGGACATCGCGTAATCATGTACTAACTAGGACATCGCGTGATCATCTTCCCGCTATCTGTATTGATCAATTGGTTAATTCAATCCAAAATACATCGTTTTCAGGAAATGGAAGAGATTGTGAGCTTAGTTTGAGGTTGAAACAATGAATATTATGACGCTAATCTGGTAATTTCTAATTATGATTCCATCAGCTTCTCGGTCCTACTTCCCGCCTCTTTGCAAAGGAATCACAGAACGTTTTTTTAACAGAGTAGCGTTTTCAAGGATATCACATCTAATAAGCCCACGTTTCTTGCCTTGTTGCCTATATTTTAGTCTGAATCAGCTAGACTAGGGGTAGCAATCCAACAACCTGTGTGTGCCTTAACTTTTGGTCGGCTCCGACTCGACCAGGAATAGCACTTCAACCTTTGTGCCTAAACTTTTGGGAATAGCACTATAACCCATCCTCTCAGAACCGCCTGATAAAGGACCCAGGTGCACGCGCGCCCTGGTAACGATTCTCAATACAGATCAGATATATTAATGCACATTATTCTTACTCAGCCATGATCTCAATATTTGACAACATTCTGTAATATTCACCTGGCACAGAGAAAAGCAGGAAGGTTTTAATTCCTTTCCATATTTTTTATTTTTTATTTTTTTTTGGTCGACCAGTCTATATACTCACTTTTCTCTGTATAGATGAAACGATACAGCATGCCGGGAGGACGCAAAAAGTCCGTCACAAGTTCGTAGACGCCAATTGTGGGATATTTGTGGATATCCTGATGAAGAATGTCTCAGTCAACCGAGGCTTGGATAATAACAAGGTTTATTAACCAAACAGATAGAATACATAGAGAGAATGGCTGAGGCTCTCGCCCCAGGTGATCAGCTGAAATTACCCAGGTAAGAACCTTGATTGTGGTCGGGAAGAGCCCTTTATAGTTCAACAAAGGGGGTGTGTGGTCCCATTTGATAGGTCAGATGGGGGGGAGGGGGTACAGGTTTGGGGACACAGGGGAGGGGGGTGATTATTCCACAGAGAGGGGGGGGGGGCACAGGTAAAGGGAACACAGGGGAGGGGGATATATTTACATGAGGACATATTATACCACAACACGTTCTTGGATCACACTTTCACTGACGTTGATGAGTCACAGACATTGCCTAGAGAGTTGCTGTGTTGGTTGAGCGTTCTCTCTCCTGTGCAGCGATACCTTATTATCTTGCCAAGTCGCCTAATTAACAGAGCGTATATATACACCAACCCACCGCCTCCTCTGGGACAGCGCTTCAATCGGGAGAGCGTCCCGCTCAGAGATCACAGATAATTATGGGTTGATGAAAGTGAACATATTCATATTCAGAATCAAAATCAGAAGCTCTTCATTTCGAGGTACTGTATTGGTGTTGATGACAGCATGGCGCTTTGATTGATTGATTGATTGATTGAAAACTTTATTAACAGATTGCAGAATGGGTACAATACAGTACAGCTCAATACACACAATTGTTAAGGGGATGCAGACCAGAGAAAGACTTTCGTCTTGTTTACATCAGGGTCCCCCATTTTCAATTCATCAGGACATATATGACATACATGACATACAGATAGTCAGTACTGCTACATCTATACATTTATGACATACCAGATTTGCAAATACAGTACTGTTTGTGATACAGAAGGAGTCAGGAAAAGGGAGTATATACATTTGACATAGAAACTGTACATTGGAGGAGGTTGGGTGGGGGGGGTTGGGTACACTGGGATATTGACAACCATACTGGGTAATCTACATTGGAGGTGGTTGGGGGGGGGGGGCACACTGTATAAACAAGCAAAACTGTACATTGAGGGGGGGGGGGGGGGGGAGACACTGTACAAACAAACAAAATTGTACATTGGACTATTGACAAAACCATACTAGGTAAATTACTGTACATTGGAGGGGGTTGGGTTAGGATATTTACAGGGGCCAGTGTTGAATTGCAGTCTCCCGTAGGTGTCCCTTGAGAGAGGTTTTGAAAGTGGGTAGTGATCCACATTCCTTTACAGCTTTGGGTAGGGCGTTCCACATTGATGTGGCATAATTGCGAAACGTGTTTAGTCCCTTATTTGAGCCGAATCTGGGTTTATCATGATTTGTGGAGCTCCCTCTGGTGTTGTGATCGTGGTATTCACTGACCTTTGGGAAGTATTTTGACATGTACATGGGTACCTTGGTCGTGTAGTGTATCTTGTAGACCAGGCCCATTGCAAGTTGCTGTACTCTGTCGTCTACTCTAAGCCATCCTAGGTTGTCAAAGTGGGCAGGGGTGAGGTGGGTTCTAGGAGTAAGGTCAAGCAGTAGTCTGACCAGTTTGTTTTGAGATGTTTGTAATTTTGTTTTTAGCGCCTTTGAGGTGCTTTGGTACCATGAGGTGCAAGCATAGTCGTAGTACCCCTGAATGAGTGCTCCTGCCAGAGTCTTCAGTGTATTCTTGTTTACCAGAGAGGAGATCCGGTACAAGAATCGAGTTCGTTGGTTGACTTTTTTTTATTACATTGGATGCCATTTTGTCACAGGAGAGATTAGCCTCTAGGATGGAACCCAGGTGGGTAATTTCATCTTTCCTTGTGACAATATTGTCACCCACTGTAACTGAGAAGCCGTCGATCTTGCTGAGTTTGTTATTTGAACCGAAGAGAATGGACTCTGTTTTGCCCATGTGTAATGATAGTTTGTTATCAGCGAGCCATATGCAGATTCTGCCTAGTTCCGAGCTGAGGGTTTTTTCAACCTGTAACTTGTTCTTGTCAGAGACCAGCAGGGCTGAGTCGTCCGCAAACAGGAACAAGTTGCAGTCACAAGCTGACATGTCATTTGCATAAATTAGGAACAGTAGCGGTCCTAGTATGCTTCCTTGTGGAACACCACAGCTCACTGTGAGGGGGGGGGATAGGGTACCGTTTACCTCCACCATCTGTTCCCTCCCCTCAAGGTAGGATTGCATCCAGCTCACTGATAGACTATCAAAACCAATTGCTTTTAGCTTGTCAATCAGAATGGAGTGATTGACCGTGTCAAATTGCGGACCCCTAGGTTTTTGTAGTAAGCTACTATGTGTTCTACCCCATAAAGCCCTGAGTGGGAGGGTAGTTTGTTTACCAGTGTTGTGGCTATGTTTGTGAAGAAAATGTTTAAGTAATTGGCTACATCCAGCTTGTCTGTGATGAGCGTGTTGTCTGTTTTTATGTTTATGTTTGAGAATCTGGTTTTAAGTTTTTTACTGCATCCTAGTTGATTATTGAGTAATTTCCAAAGTTCACGTGGTTTGTTTTTGTTTTCCTCAGTTTTGTCATTGATGAAATTCTTTTTTGCAGTTTTGATCATGGAGTTTACGTCGTTTCTTAGTCTGTTTCTTTCTAGTTTGAGTTCAGTCACGTGGGCTTGGAGTTCACTGCTCGTGCTTTTAGTAAGCTTTGACTGACTTTTACGAAACTCAGAGCATTTTTTGTCTCTGGTTTTCATAGCGGCCAGTATTTCGGAGTGCATCCACGGCTCAGCGCGATTTTTTACCCTGGTGGTTCTTAGGGGGGCCATGTCGTTTAATATTGTTGAGAATTTGGTTTTGAAACCAAGCCATGTTTCTTCAACCAGTGTACCATTGAGTTCATCTGACCAGTCCAGACTCTCCAGTTCAAGGTTGAAGGCCTCGCTAGAGTAGGTTTTGAGGTCTCTAGATGTGACTGTTATGAATCATATGACAAGTGTCGGTAATAGTGTGTGTGTATTTGTGTGCACAGTACTTGTCAAACAGTACACTATAAGAACATAGCTTACAGCAACTCACATATAGTGTAAAATAGATAGGACAATATATATATATCATATATATATATATGTATATATATACAATCATATATATATATGTGTGTTCTTCCTCCACAACGTATACAGTCAATACAGGCGGCTCTGTAGCTGTTAAATTATATATATATGTGTGTTCTTCCACAACGTATACAGTCAATACCAGTACAGGCAGAGCTCTGTAGCAGTTAAATGGCCGCATAGCTACTTATTTGTTGTATGCAAAATATCTTGGGCATTGTTGTGACGCCTCTAATAACGTGAACACACACTAATCCTGAATTGTTTTATTCATGCGCGCTGACTTCATGCCAGCAGTGTGTGGGATTAACCGAGAGGCAGATATTATGGGTATATCCTGCAGCAGGGATTCCACAGACCAGGAGACCACATAAAGCGCTACGGTTTACAGGCAAATCCATTACCTCTTTCCCTGGCAAATGTCACACTGTGTTGCAGCCCCGGTCTCTGATCGATACCCTTTTACACAGTGAAACAATTAATGAGGCAAACCGCACTAAACCTATCTTCAATAACAAAGACCAGTCATTTTCCATCGCTCTGGGATTGTGCTGTTCACCCTTTCGCTACCACGAAAAGGTTAACCTTCTGTGGTGTGGTTGTGAAAGTGTTAACCCTTTGTCGGGTGGCAGTGAAAGGGTTAACCTGTAGTATCGCCGTGAAAGGGTTAACCTTCTGTAGTGTGGTAGTGAAAGGGTTAACCGTCTGTATTATCGCTGTGAAAGGGTTAACCTTCTGTAGTGTGGTAGTGAAAGGTTGACCGTCTGTAGTGTGGTGAAAGGGTTAACCTTATGCAGTGTGGTTGTGAAAGGGTTAATGTTAACACGCGTCTCTCTGTTGGTGCATAGTTGCAGCGAATTTGAGAAGCGTATCGTTTTGGTGCTTTTTAGTCGCGTGTTTGTGTTTTTAGGATTTGGAACATTACATTTACATTTAGTCATTTAGCTGACGCTTTTATCCAAAGCGACTTACAAGTTCTGTACGACAAGTCATCGGGAAGGGCACAACTCTATCAGCTGAGTAACAATGTTCATCAAGTGTTGAGTGCTACAGTGTAGGTTAGTTTATTAGGACAAGTGCATGACAGTAAGGTTAGTTAGGGTTAGATATCTTTTTTATTTAATTTTTTTAATTTCAGATAATGGTTGAAGAAGACTTAGTGCGTCTTTAGTTGACGGCGAAAGATTGGACGGGGTTTCGGCTGTTCTAACTGGGGTGGGTAGTTCATTCCACCATTGTGGGGCAAGGACTGAGAATGGGCGGCTTCTCCTTGATGACCCTCCCGGAGCTCGGATAGGAGTAGGTCTGAGGCGGCCAGAAGATGCAGAGCGTAGGGGTCTTGAGGGTGTGTAGTTGGAGACCATTGACCAGAGGTAGGCGGGAGCGGTTCCCTTTGCCACACGGTATGCCAGGTCGAGGGCCTTGAAGCGGATTCGTGCAGCAATGGGGAGCCAGTGCAGGTCCCTAAGAAGTGGGGTGACATGGGCCGACTTCGGTAGGTTTGAGATCAGGCGGGCCTCTGCGTTCTGAGTGAGTTGAAGAGGCTTGGTGGCAGTGGCCGGGAGGCCAGCGAGCAGTGCGTTGCAGTAGTCGAGGCGGGAGATGACTGTTGATTGGACGAGGAGTTGGGTGGCTTCTTTTGTCAGGAAGGGGCGGATCCTTCTGACGTTGCTCAGGAGGAATCTGCAGGTTCTGGTTGTCGCTGCGATGTGAGCAGAGAAGTTCAACTGGTTGTCGAGGACAACACCAAGGTTCTTGGCGGTCGGGGACGCGGTCACAGCTTCATTCTCGACTGTGATGGAAAGGTCGTCAGGGGGGAGGATTTGGCCGGCAGGTGGAGCAATTCTGTTTTGCTTAGGTTCAGTTTGAGGTGGTTGGTCGTCATCCAGGCGGAGATGTCAGACAGACAGGCCGAGATCCGCTCAGAGACGTGGATATCTGAGGGAGGGAAGGAACGTAACAATACAGTATTATAACAGTCTATATTATGACATCATAAAGTCACAATAGGCATGTGTTTTGGGGATCCACCTTTTTTTCAGTATTGTGTTATTATTATCAATTATAGCC
>NW_028170856.1:15000-17500 GCF_963971535.1 Notolepis coatsorum | reverse complement strand
CGGCACGGTGGTGTAGTGGTTAACACTGTCGCCTCACAGCAAGAAGGTCCAGGGTTCGAATCCCGCTTGGGGACCAGGTTTCCATGATGCCAGTTACCCAGGTGGGGTATCTCCCAGGCCTTTCTGTGTGGAGTTTGCATGTTCTCCCCGTGCTCGCAAGGGTTTCCCCCCCCGATAAGATAAACCCAATGGAAAAACATGCACAACAACAAGATCGCTAACGCTGTGGCGTCCTTGACGAAGACGGACAGGAGCACTTGGATTGGTCCCCTGGCGCGGCTCACGTGGCGCCTGTCTGCTCCCGGCTGCCCTTGGGGGGGAAGGACGACGGGATGGGTTAATCGCAGATACGCATTGTATGCATGGTTCGCATGTGTGCCAAATGATGACCTCGGAGCAGGTCCTAAATTATTATTATTATTAAATTATTATTATATATTGTTCGAATGCATTTATTTCTATACCAGTGGTGCCCAACCAGTCGGCCGTGATCGACCGGTAGATCAATGACATTCAATAGAGCTTTGCAATAGAGCTTCTCAGTGTCTCTCTGTCTCTGTGTCTATGTGTCTCTGTGTCTATGTGTCTCTGTCTCTGTGTCTGTGTCTCTATGTCTCTGTGTCTCTGTGTCTCTCTGTCTCTGTGTCCCTGTGTCTCTGTCTCTATGTCTCTGTGTCTATCTGTCTCTGTGTCCCTGTGTCTCTGTCTCAGTGTCTCTGTGTCTCTGTGTGTCTCTCTGTGTCTCTCTGTCTCTGTGTCCCTGTGTCCCTGTGTCTCTGTCTCAGTGTCTCTGTGTCTCTGTGTGTCTCTCTGTGTCTCTGTCTCTGCGTCTCTGTGTCTATGTCTCTCTCTGTCTCTGTGTCTCTGTGTCTCTGTCTCTGCGTCTCTGTGTCTCTGTCTCTCTCTGTCTCTGTGTCTCTGTCTCTCTCTGTCTCTGTTTCTCTGTCTCTCTTTGTCTCTGTGTCTCTGTCTCTGTGTCCCTGTGTCTCTCTGTCTCTCTGTCTCTGTGTCCCTGTGTCTCTGTGTCCCCATGTCTCTCTGTGTCTCTGTCTCTCTGTCTCTCTCTGTCTCTGTGTCTCTGTCTCTGTGTCTCTTTGTCTCTGCATCTCTCTGTCTCTGTCTCTCTGTCTCTCCCTGTGTCTCTGTGTCTCTGTCTCTGTGTCTCTGTCTCTCCCTGTGTCTCTGTCTCTGTGTCTCTGTCTCTCTCTGTCTCTGTGTCTCTCTGTCTCTGTGTCTCTGTCTCTGTGTCTCTGTCTCTGTGTCTCTGTCTCTCTCTGTCTCTGTGTCTCTGTGTCTCTGTGTCTCTGTCTCTCTCTGTCTCTGTTTCTCTTTGTCTCTGCATCTCTCTGTCTGTGTCTCTGTCTCTCTGTGTCTCTGTCTCTGTGTGTCTCTCTGTGTATCTGTGTCTCTCTGTCTCTCTGTCTCTGTGTCTCTGTCTCTCTCTGTCTCTCTGTCTCTGTGTCTCTGTCTCTCTCTGTCTCTCTGTCTCTGTGTCTCTGTCTCTCTCTGTCTCTCTGTCTCTCTGTCTCTGTGTCCCTGTGTCTCTCTGTCTCTGTGTCTCTCTGTCTCTGTGTGTCTCTCTGTCTCTGTGTCTCTCTGTCTCTCTGTGTCTCTCTGTCTCTGTTTCTCTTTGTCTCTGCGTCTCTCTGTCTCTGTGTCTCTGTCTCTCTGTGTCTCTGTCTCTGTGTGTCTCTCTGTGTATCTGTGTCTCTCTGTCTCTCTGTCTCTGTGTCTCTGTCTCTCTCTGTCTCTCTGTCTCTCTGTCTCTGTGTCCCTGTGTCTCTCTGTCTCTGTGTCTCTCTGTCTCTGTGTGTCTCTCTGTCTCTGTGTCTCTCTGTCTCTCAGTGTCTCTCTGTCTCTGTGTCTCTGTCTCTGTGTCTCTGTCTCTCTCTGTCTCTGTTTCTCTGTCTCTCTTTGTCTCTGTGTCTTGTCTCTGTGTCTCTCTGTCTCTGCGTCTCTGTGTCTCTGTCTCTCTCTGTCTCTGTGTCTCTGTCTCTCTCTGTCTCTGTTTCTCTGTGTCTCTGTGTCTCTCTCTGTCTCTGTGTCTCTGTCTCTCTCTGTCTCTGTGTCTATCTGTGTCTCTCTGTCTCTGTTTCTCTGTCTCTCTTTGTCTCTGTGTCTTGTCTCTGTGTCTCTGTGTCTCTGTGTCTTGTCTCTGTGTCTCTCTGTCTCTGCATCTCTGCGTCTCTGTGTCTCTGTGTCTCTGTGTCCCAGCAGCAGGAGCATGTCACACACGGCAGAGGATGCTCCTCTTCACAGGCTGCTTTCCTCCTATTTAATTTGTTCCCGCTGGGACCTTGTTACAACTGCAGGCCTTATCGATCCCCTCATTTGGCTGAGTGAAAATCCCCCCCCCCCCCCCCCCCCCACCCAGCCAGCCACGCTGGTAAAGGTGTGAGCTCTCGAAGTCTCTATCCCTTGAATGCAAATCCGCTGTGGCTAATGTTTTTACCAGCGTCGCCCGTGCTCTCAAGGGGATCCATCCAGGAGAGCTCTCTGT
>NW_028170856.1:0-10000 GCF_963971535.1 Notolepis coatsorum | reverse complement strand
CAGCACTAATGTTCTCTCCTTTAGCTGTGCTCTCACACGTCACTCAGTAGGGCTGTCAGAATCTGCCTCCTCCCAGTGCGTGATTGAGAAGGTTCAGTCTCTCGGGAGATCAAATTAATGAAAGTTTACGGCATATAGAACGGACATTCCTACGCGGCAAACGTGCCTCTGAGCAAGGGTGTGATGAACATGAAACGATATCTTTTCCTTGGCATGAAACGGTGAAATAGTAATGAAACCATTAGGGGACCCTGCACGACGCTTCTCTGTCTCTATACATTATTCAATATCTACATGTTTTACCCTGAGGGACGATTTACAATAAAGTGCTAAACATTCTTGACACTAGGGCTAGATCCACAAAGAATGGATTGCACGGTTGCTAATTGCACCCTTACTTCCAATTCATTATGAATTGAAAATGAGGGGACCCTGATGTAAACAAGACGAAAGTCTTTCTCTGGTCTGCATCCCCTTAACAATTGTGTGTATTGAGCCGTACTGTATTGTACCCATTCTGCAATCTGTTAAGAAAATGTTCATTCAATCAATCACCGTGCAGTTGTTAAGGGGGATGCAGACCAGAGAAAGACTTTGGTCGAGTTTACATCTGGGTCCCCCCATTTTCAATTCATAATGATTTGTAAGTAAGGGTGCAATTAGCACACGTGCAATCCATTCTTTGTGGATCTAGCCCTAGAACTCCCAAAATTGCTTTCGCATACCAAACAGAAGGTAGGCCAGCTGTAGTTTACATGCTGTAGCTTACACTTTGTCTCGAAGGTTCCACAAGTTGATCAAAATCTGAAGTATTTCCAAACAGGTTTAGGAGCTCTGAGTGCAAATCACTGTCTTTTAGATAGAGCTCAGAGTGCAAATCACTGTCTTTTAGATAGAGCTCAGAGTGCAAATCACTGCCTTTTAGATAGAGCTCAGTTGTATGTAGGCTACAGAGTTGTAGTATTAATATGTACAGGTGATACAGGTATAAAGACGCTATGGTAGTAAGTCATACTGGCCAGCAGCGTAACTACAGTAGTAAGAGTAGGTAAGAGATATGTACAGATATAGATCTACAGATATGTAAACAGGATTATGCAGGTATGTACAGACAGATATGGATATATATATATATATATTAGGGGAGGGGTGGTAACGGTACACAAAAACCATGGTACCTCGGTTTTGAAGTCAAGGTTTCGGTACGGGTTTTCGGTACAGTGGGGTAAAGTTTGGCTTTCCATGTTCCACTCAGGGTTGATGTAGTGTGCAGTAACTAATTGTACTTGTAGGGCTGTCAACGAATATTCTATATTGAAATTAATAATCGACTTTAAATTTTTTTTTTAATTATATTAGATTGTGAAAAAAACAGCCCCGGTGGGCGGTCGTTGTATTTCAGGGCTATTCAACTAAATTGTTCAGGGGGCCACATTGTCAGAAACCCAAGGGGCCAGGGGCCGGAACTGCCACGGCGCCCTCCCTGTGCTATGAATATATGTACACTTCACACCACACGCCAACCACATTTTCACAACTTTTATTTAACTACATTGCAAAAGTAGTATACTTTTCAAAAAAAGTGCTTCATTTATGTGCCACATCTGCAACATCTCCTGCAGAAAATGCTTCATTTATGACTGTGCAACAACTGCAACATCTCCTCTTCAACATTTCAATATAAAAATAAAATAAAAAACAAACAAGTGCAATGATGTTGCATCTGAACATTCTAACATCAACACTTGAACAAAAAAAACACATTTATAGTGCAGCTGAGCTTATGAAAAAGTGCTTCATGTCTGTGCAACAACAGCAAATCACAGCATCTTATTAGCACTTATTGTCGACTCTTAACTCTCAAACATCAGGGGGGTGGGGGGGCAGACAGGCCTAGCCTACATACACACATCTAATGAGAGAGATTGCACTTCTTTGACTGGGCAATGGGCAGAGAAAGAGGGTTCATAGGAAGTGAGGGCTACCCGCAAACAGTGATGCAAATGCTCATTTGTCAAGGAGGAACGTTGCTTGTTTTAATGGCATTCATGTGAGAGAAACTGGATTCACAGGTGTATGTTGAGCCAAACATTGTTAGCACCAGATATTGCCAGCGTTTTTATTTTGGGGAATGTCTTGACATGAATACACTTTATCCAAAATGTTGTGGTGGATTCATTCTCAAGTGCCTGCTTCAGAGCAGATGATGCTTGCATGTCAATTATTTCAAGTTGCAGGAGACCTTCATCAATGTGAAGTGATGCAAGGAACTCTTGCCCTTTTGTGGAAATAGCAGTACATTGGCAAATGGGTTGCTCACAAAATGCATCAAGTTCTCTGGACATGTTCAAATTCATCAAATCGACTTGCAAAGTTTTCCCTCAATTTATCAATGAAATTGTTCGGTTCGGTACAGATACGTGTACCTTTACAAGAAGCTACAGCTTACTAGTAAGAGCAGCAGGCAGGGATATGTGTTTTTATGTGTTTTTTTTTATTTATCAGCACTAAGGTTCCTTCCCATCAGCTTTGCTCGCACACTCATCACTCAATGTACAGTATGTGCGTGTGTGTGTGTGTGTCGTGCGTCCGTGTGCGCGTGCATGTTTGTGTGTTTGTGTGCGTGTGCGTGTGTGTGTATGTTATGGAATATTTTAAAGGATTTTCACTGTAGAAATTCAGATAGTAGTTTATTTTTTGTGGCCACAGAAAATATCCTCAGTTTACAATCAGAGACAAGTGTAACACGAGCGTTCTGACCAGAAAGTGAGAAAGAGTTCTGGTCAGACTTACAATTAAATACACCAGCTGGGAATGGCAAATGAAAAAACAAAGATGACAAAATGAAAACAAAGATGGGTTTTAGGGTTTTGTCGTATCTGACACATGATTGAAGAAACAAAAGACAACAAAGAAAAGGACAAGATGACATATTCTGAACAGATGACATATCTAACACAAACTGTCCTGGGCCATGGTCATGGTTTTAAGAACCCTTTCACTGCCGCACTACCAACGGTTAACCCTTTCACTGCGACAATACACAGAAGGTTAACCGTTTCACTGCCACACCTCAGCAGGTTAACCCTTTCACTGCCACACTACAGAAGGTTAACCTTTAAAGGGTTAACCTTCTGTAGTGTGGCAGTGAACTGTTCGCCCCCTCGTTGTCTGCGAAATTGTACTAGTTAACTATATTAACTAGTCACAGGCTGTGCAGATAATATGTATTTAACAGAGCTATAAACATGCTGTCTAGACTCTAGTCTAGACTAATAGGCCCAGTAAACTGTACACATTATGCAATAGGATGAAACATCTAATATCTTCCATAAACAGTGTGTGTGTGTGTGTGTGTGTGTGTGTGTGTGTGTGTGTGTGTGTGTGTGTGTGTGTGTGTGTGCAGCTCCAGTGGTCCACCTTAAAGTCTCTACATGTGTCTCTCCTCACGCAGGACATGAGCAGCAGCTCCAGTGGTCCACCTTAAAGTCTCTACATGTGTCTCTCCTCACGCAGGGACATGAGCAGCAGCTCCAGTGGTCCACCTTAAAGTCTCTACATGTGTCCTCTCCTCACGCAGGACATGAGCAGCTCCAGTGGTCCACCTTAAAAAGTCTCTACATGTGTGTCTCTCCTCACGCAGGACATGAGGCAGCAGCTCCAGTGGTCCACCTTAAAGTCTCTACATGTGTCTCTCCTCACGCAGGACATGGACAGCAGCTCCAGTGGTCCACCTTAAGTCTCTACATGTGTCTCTCCTCACTGCAGGACATGAGCAGCAGCTCCAGTGGTCCACCTTAAAGTCTCTACATGTGTCTCTCCTCACGCAGGACATGAGCAGCAGCTTCCAGTGGTCCACCTTAAAGTCTCTACATGTGTCTCTCCTCACGCAGGACAATGGACAGCAGCTCCAGTGGTCCACCTTAAAGTCTCTACATGTGTCTCTCCTCACGCAGGACATGTAGAGGACTCCAGTGGTCCACCTTAAAGTCTCTACATGTGTCTCTCCTCATGCAGGACATGTAGAGCAGCTCCAGTGGTCCACCTTAAAGTCTCTACATGTGTCTCTCCTCACGCAGGACATGAGCAGCAGCTCCAGTGGTCTCACCTTAAAGTCTGCTACATGTGTCTCTCCTCACGCAGGACATGAGCAGCAGCTCCAGTGGTCCACCTTAAGTCTCTACATGTGTCTTCTCCTCACGCAGGAAATGAGCAGCTCCAGTGGTCCACCTTAAGTCTCTACATGTGTCTCTCCTCACGCAGGACATGAGCAGCAGCTCCAGTGGTCCACCTTAAAGTCTCTACATGTGTCTCTCCTCACGCAGGACATGAGCAGACAGCTCCAGTGGTCCACCTTACAGTCTCTACATGTGTCTCTCCTCACGCAGGACATGAGCAGCAGCTCCAGTGGTCCACCTTAAAGTCTCTACATGTGTCTCTCCTCACGCAGGACATGGACAGCAGCGTCCAGTGGTCCACCTTAAAGTCTCTACATGTGTCTCTCCTGAATGAATGAATTTGATTTGAATTTCAGCCATACCTTGAGTCCTCTGCTGAAGACGTTGGCATTGACTCCAGTTTTAAGCCAGTAGGCAGAGAGTTCCATAAGTTTGCCCCGTTAACAGAGAAGGCAGACTGTCCAAACGAACTCTTGCACATGGGAACAATACAGTCACCATTATTGGAGCTTGTGTGTTTGCTCTACTAGAGCTCCAACGTCTAACCACCAGTCCAGAATATAATGATGATACATGATTGTGCAAAACATTTAAAACGAGTCTAATATTACAGAAAATTACAAAAATTGTCAAACGTTGAACAGATTGTGCTTACTATCCTTCCTCGCTATCCTTCTATGGTTCCTCACGCAGGACATGGGCAGCACCAGTGGTCCACCGCGGAACTGGAAGGGAATCGGCATCGCCCTTGGTGGTGATCGTGGCCGTGATGTCGCATGGTCATCCTCTCCGTCATCGCCCTCACGCCCGGTAACGCGAAATCGGACTGAAGGGGGGGGGGGGGAGAGAGAGAGAGAGTGAGAGAGAGGAGAAGAGAGAGTGAACGAGAGAGAGAGAGAGACGAGAGAGAGAGAGAGGAGAGAGAGGAGAGAGAGAGAGACGAGAGAGAGAGAGAGAGGGGGGGAGAGGAGGGAGAGAGCGAGAGGGAGGGAGGGAGAGAGAGAAAGAGAGAGAGAGAGAGAGAGAGAGAGAGAGAGAGAGAGAGGAGAGAGAGAGAGGAGAGAGAGATGGAGAGAGAGAGGGAGAGGGAGAGAGAGAGAGAGATAGGGATTTTTATGCTATCAAAAGGAACATCAAGCTAGACATTCCAATTAAAATCATAGAACCCATTTCCCTGTATGGTTGCGATGGTCTGGGGCCCACTTACCAAGATTTCACAAAATGGGACAAACACCAAATTGAGACACTGCATGCAGAATTGAGCAAATCCAAACGGAAACCCAACGGTAAAACACCAAATAATGCATGCAGAGCAGAGCTAGGAAGATACCACTAATGATCAAAATCCAAAAAAGAGCATTTCAATTCTATAATCACCTAAAAGAAAGTGACCCAGACACACTCCATAACAAAGCCCTCACCTACAAAACCGAGGGAAAACAAAAAGAAAACGCGTGGAACTTTGGAAATTACTCAATAACCAACTAGGCTGCAGTAAAAAACTTAAAACCAGATTCTCAAACATAAACATAAAGACGGGACAACACGCTCATCACAGAAAAGCTGGATGTAGCCAATTACTTAAATAGTTTCTTCCCAAACATAGCCACAACACTGGTAAACAAACTACCCTCCCACTCAGGGCATTTTGGGGGTAGAACACATAGTAGCATACTACAAGAACCTAGGGGTCCACAAAGACGACTTCAAACTGGAAATGGTAACAACAGATGAGGTACTCAAAAAACTGAGCGCCCTCCAACCCAACAAGGCCACTGGCCATGACAACATCCCTCCAAATTCCTCAGAGACTCAGCAGCCGCCATCACCCCAGTCATCACACACATAATAAACCTCTCCATAAAAACAGGGACACGTCCCCATGACTTCAAAATTGCGAGAGTGACCCCTCTGCACAAAAAAGGCAGTAAATTAGACCCAGGCAACTACCGCCCTGTTTCTATCCTTACCTCCATCTCATGGAAAAAATTGTATACGAACAGTCGAAAAATACCTTGTGGAAAAAAATCTAATCTACGAATTCCAATCTGGCTTCAGAACAATCCCACTCCACTGACACATGCCTTCTCTATTTAAACGACCACATCAAACAAGAGGTGACGCGGGCAAATACTGCGGCATGGTCATGCTGGACCCTTACAATAGGCCTTCGACACTGTCAATCACACCATTCTGATTGACAAGCTAAAAGCAATTGGTTTTGATAGTCTTATCAGTGAGCTGGATGCAATCCTACCTGGAGGGGAGAGAGCAGATGGTGGAGGTAAACGGTACCCTATCCCCCCCCCTCACAGTAAACTGTGGTGTTCCACAAGGAAGCATACTAGGTCCGCTACTGTTCCTAATTTATGCAAATGACATGTCGTCAGCTTGTGACTGCAACTTGTTCCTGTTTGCGGACGACTCAGCCCTGCTGGTCTCCTGACAAGAACAAGTTACAGGTTGAAAAAACCCTCAGCTCAGAACTAGGCAAAAATCTGCATATGGCTCGCTGATAACAAACTATCATTACACATGGGCAAAACAGAGTCCATTCTCTTCGGTTTCAATTAACAAACTCAGCAAGACCGACGGCTTCTCAGTTACAGTGGGTGACAATATTGTCACAAGGAAAGAAGATATTACCTACCTGGGTTCCATCCTAGAGGCAAATCTTTCCTGTGACAAAATGGCATCCAATGTAATAAAAAAAAAGTCAACCAACGAACTCGATTCTTGTACCGGATCTCCTCACTGGTAAAACAAGAATACCCTGAAGACTCCTAGCAGGAGCACTCATTCAAGGGTACTACGGACTATGCTTGCACCTCATGGTACCAAAGCACCTCAAAGGCGCTAAAACAAAATTACAAACATCTCAAAACAAACTGGTCAGACTACTGCTTGACCTTACTCCTAGAACCCACCTCACCCCTGCCCACTTTGACAACCTAGGATGGCTTAGAGTAGACAGACAGAGTACAGCAACTTGCAATGGGCCCTGGTCTACAAGATACACTACACGACCAAGGTACCCATGTACATGACAAAATACTTCCCAAAGGTCAGTGAATACCACGATCACAACACCAGAGGGAGCTCCACAAATCATGTTAAACCCAGATTCGGCTCAAACAAGGGACTAAACACGTTTCGCAATTATGCCACATCATGTGGAACGTCCTACCCAAAGCTGTAAAGGAATGTGAATCACTACCCACTTTCAAAAACACTCTCAAAAAACACCTAAGGGAGACTGCAACTCGAAACTGGCCCCTGTAAATGTCCGAACACAACCCCCTCCAATGTACAGTAAATTACCAAGTATGGTCTTGTCAATAATCCAATGTACAGTGTTGTTTTGTACAGTTGTACAAGTGTCCCCCACCCACCCCTCCTACCCAACCCCCCCCCCCCCACTCCTACCCAACAATGTGGAGAGCTGGATTCGAACATCGCGAATCCTAGCGTCTCCACACTGGTGGCGAGTGCCTTGCCCACTACACCACCTAGCCGCCCCCCCCCCCCCCCCCCCCTACTCCTAACCAACCCCCCCCCCCCCACCCACCCCAACCCATCTCCAATGTACAGTCCCCCCCCACCCCCCACCTACCCAATCCAATGTACAGTTTCCACGCCTAATGTATATACTCTTTTCTTTCTGGACTCTTTTTGTATCACAAACAGTACTGTAATTGCAAAATCTGGTATGTCATAAATGTATAGATGGAGCAGTACTGTCTATCTGTATGTCATGTATGTCATATATGTTACGATGAATTGAAAATGGGGGGACCCTGATGTAAACAAAGACGAAAGTCTTTCTCTGGTCTGCATCCCCTTAACAATTGTATGTATTGAGCTGTACTGTACTGTACCCATTCTGCAATCTGTTAATAAAGTTTTCATTCATTCATTCATTCATACAGAGAGACCCTAGAGCAGGGGTGGCAATTATTTTTCCCAGGGGGCCGAATGAGCAACTGAAAATATGTTGGGGGGCCGGGCCAAAATTCCAAACTCAATTATGCATAATATACATTTTTATTTCTATATAAAAAGCAGTAAATGGCATTGTTTTGACCCCTGATAAGAGGGTATGTTATTATTTGGCAATTAAAAAGGTGAGGTTAGCTTTAAAAAATATAATTTATTCAAATAGAATTTATTTACAAAATGATAAACAAAATGTGAAACATTAATAACAAAGGGTAATTTTGAGTTTCATATACTATTGAAACAAGGATTTTCTTAGCTTTCTAAAGACATCACATCATCTTATAGCAAAAATAAACAAGACATGTCACTGAACTGTGTAAAGAAAGTGTTCCAGTTTTGTAGCCTTTTTTACTTTACATGCCTATATTAAACATTTAATGTTTTCAGAACTGTGCAAAAAAAAGAAAAAAAAATTATCAAGTGTCCCATTTCACTTGTTATAATTTCCACATTTTAGTGTTCTTCAGTTTCTTTTTTTTTTTCATTCAGTGTGAGAAATCCAGTCTCTGTTGAGCTTTAACAAGTCCATCAAAGTCAGGTTGCATGTCTGAGGTGGAGATGCGAAGCACAGCTGCCAGATGTTCATCAGTGAGAGAGGATCCTGTACCTGGACTTGGTAAACGTCATGACTGAGAATGTCTGTTCACATATGTAGGTGGATCCAAAGAGAACCAACATCTTCTGAGCATGTCTCCTAAGCGTATGTTGTGCGTGTGAACGTTGACATGAAAAGAAAAAAGTTAACATTTTTTTTTTTTTTTTTTTTTTAATCATGTAATCTTTCGCGCGGCCGGTCAGAATCATCCCGCGGGCCCGTATCCGGGCCCGCTGGCCGTACAATGCCCAGGTCTGCCCTAGAGAGATGCCCGCTCAGCCAGATGGTTCTGGGGACTCTGCTCACAAACACAAGCAGAGCCAGCAGACAGAAACCACACTGGACTAAACCAAATGATAAGAAAACAACAAGAAAACTATCTGACACATTGGACCCATTCACATTGGACACATTCACAGTGGCAGAATACCTGAGCACTGTGACTGATCCAAACCTAAGAAGATCCTTGACTAGGCTACAGACTCAGCGAGCACAGCCTAGCCATCGAGAAAGGCCGCCATAGGCTGACCTGGCTCCCAAGAGAAGACAGACCACCAACTGCACACAAGACGAGGTGGAAACCGAGCTACACTTCCTAACGACCTGCCCACTATACCAAGACATCAGAGACATAATACTTCTCACAAATTGCAAACACCCAAAGAGACTTTGAAAATATGGAAAATAACTCAAAACTCCCATACCTTCTGGGAGAAATACAACAATGTGCAAACACAGCAGCCAGATTTGTGATAAGATATAATGTGCCCTCTCAATACCACCTTAAGGCACTGAGAGAGAGAGAGAGAGAGAGAGAGAGAGAGAGAGAGAGAGAGAGAGAGCGAGAGAGAGAGAGAGAGAGAGAGAGAGAGAGAGAGAGAGAGAGAGAGAGAGAGAGAGGAGAGACGTAAGCTCTCGGCTGAATTGAAACACAGCTTCCCTCATTGGAGCAGGTTTTACAGACTCACAATCCCAAACGGACCTAAATAATATTTTAAAATTGAAGTATGAATACAACTCTATTCTGGGCAAGCAGGTTAGCGCCTAAAACTCAGACAGGCGGCACGGTGGTGTAGTGGTTAACACTGTCGCCTCACAGCAAGAAGGTCCAGGGTTCGATTCCCGCTTGGGGACCAGGTTTCCATGATGCCAGGTACCCAGGTGGGGTATCTCCCAGGCCTTTCTGTGTGGAGTTTGCATGTTCTCCCCGTGCTCACAAGGGTTTCCC
>NW_028170857.1:7500-18622 GCF_963971535.1 Notolepis coatsorum | reverse complement strand
TCTCTCTCTCTCTCTTTCTCTCAATCTGCCTGTTTCTCTTTCTCATTCCACGTCTCCCTCCCTAAACCCCCCTCTCACATCCTGGCCAGTGGAGTCGAGAGAGGAGTTGAGGAAGTGTTTTTTAAAAGCAGCCTCCATGTTGCACCTGTGAGGACAGGATGTTGGCACTGTGACAAACTAGCTCTCACTCTCTCTCTCTTTTTCTCTCTTTTTTTCTCTCTCTCTCTCTCTCTCTCTCTCTCTCTCTCTCTCTCTCTCTCTCTCTCTCTCTCTCTCTCTCTCTCTCTCTCTCTCTCTCTCTCTCTCTCTCTCTCTCTCTCTCCCTTTCCTGTTTGATTTATTAGAGAGACTGGGTTGTGCCAGCTGGCATACAACATACACAATGTCAAGACATTCACAACATGTAAGGGAAGTGACATCACAGCCAATAGCAAGACATTTACAACACAACATGTAAGGGAAGTGACATCACAGCCAATAGCAATACATTTACAACACAACATGTAACAAATGTACAGTTTCTACGTCAAATGTATATACTCCCTTTTCTGGACTCTTTTTGTATCACAAACAGTACTGTATTTGCAAATCTGGTATGTCATAAATGTATAGATGTAGCAGTACTGTCTATCTGTATGGCATGTATGTCATATATGTCCTGATGAATTGAAAATGGGGGACCCTGATGTAAACAAGACAAAAGTCTTTCTCTGGTCTGCATCCCCTTAACAATTGTGTGTTTTGAGCTGTACTGAATTGTACCCATTCTGCAATCTGTTAATAAAGTTTTCATTCAATCAATCAATCAATCCACTAGTCAACAACACACATATTCCTCCTGTAAACCATCTCTTTACCTCTCTGCCCAAACACACTAGAGAGGATGAAACTACTGAACAAACACACTAGAGAGGATGAAACTACTGAACAAACACACTAGAGATGATGAAACTACTGGTAAACAAACACACTAGAGAGGATGAAACTACTGAACAAACACACTAGAGAGGATGAAACTACTGAACAAACACACTAGAGAGGATGAAACTACTGAACAAACACACTAGAGAGGATGGAACTACTGAACAAACACACTAGAGAGGATGAAACTACTGAACAAACACACTAGAGAGGATGAAACTACTGAACAAACACTCTAGAGAGGATGAAACTACTGAACAAACACTCTAGAGAGGATGAAACTACTGAACAAACACACTAGAGAGGATGGAACTACTGAACAAACACACTAGAGAGGATGAAACTACTGAACAAACACACTAGAGAGGATGAAACTACTGAACAAACACACTAGAGAGGATGAAACTACTGGTAAACAAACACACTAGAGAGGATGAAACTACTGAACAAACACACTAGAGAGGATGGAACTACTGAACAAACACACTAGAGAGGATGAAACTACTGAACAAACACACTAGAGAGGATGAAACTACTGGTAAACAAACACACTAGAGAGGATGGAACTACTGAACAAACACACTAGAGAGGATGAAACTACTGAACAAACACACTAGAGAGGATGGAACTACTGAACAAACACACTAGAGAGGATGAAACTACTGAACAAACACACTAGAGAGGATGAAACTACTGAACAAACACACTAGAGAGGATGAAACTACTGAACAAACACACTAGAGAGGATGAAACTACTGAACAAACACTCTAGAGAGGATGAAACTACTGAACAAACACTCTAGAGAGGATGAAACTACTGAACAAACACACTAGAGAGTAGGGGTGGACGGTATGGTCTAAAATTTATATCACGGTATAATTTGAAGCATAGACGGTAACGGTATATATCACGGTATCATCGTTTTTGATAAAAAAATTTTTTTTATTTTATATAATTTTTTTTTTTTTTTATAAAATATATATATTATATAATTAGACTTGTACTTGTATTATCTGCGAGACATCGCCACCACGCAACAAGCTCCACTGTCTGTGTGTACTCTAGTAGCCTCCAGCTACGGCCAGGTTTCCCCGGAGCTGCACCTGGACCTATACTCAGTAGCCTCGAGCAGAGCTACGGCCAGGATTCTCCGGCGCTGCACCTGGACCCTATTATATTGGAATAACGTTAGCAAGCCCTCAGCTCGAATACGCATCGAATCAGTGTTATAAGACATTGATATCAGGAGCTATCCGGCTAAGCCGGATATATAACGTTAATACAACGCCTCAGTGAATTATTTAGTTCAATG
The DNA here is from genome assembly GCF_963971535.1 of Notolepis coatsorum. Lineage (NCBI taxonomy): Eukaryota > Metazoa > Chordata > Actinopteri > Aulopiformes > Paralepididae > Notolepis > Notolepis coatsorum. The sequence continues at coordinate 16,388 of NW_028170857.1, read as the reverse complement.
GGACATTTCGTTTTGAACGGTGAACTAACTCGCGTTAACGTGAGCTAACGGCTAACAGGTAGCACACACACGTCTCTCTCTACTAGACTTTGTGGAGCGTTTGTTGATGTCAGGAGCTATCGGTAGCTGGCCGACTAGATACCGTTCGGTTAGACAATGCCTCATCATGTATTAAACTAAAAGTGAATAGTTGACTGGGTCATTTTGTAACGGTAGCTAAGCTAACGTTAGCTCAGGGAGACGCCGCCGACAGCTGAGCTCCCGTGTCCCGTCCCACTAGACTACTAGATCCGTGTTTACATGCGTGCGGTAGGGGCTGGCACGCCCACTGCGCGAAGCCTCCTAAATAACTTTTTCCAGTTCGCACATATCTATTATCTATGACTAATTCTATCTATTTTTAGGGGCAAATGCGAGTGAAATAGTCGCGCTGTGGTTACATGACGTCATTGGTATTTTAGAGCTGCACTACCGGTTTAGACGGTATAGTCAAAATCCATACCGTAGAGCAAATTCATACCGTTTATACCGTATACCGTTTATACCGTCCACCCCTACTAGAGAGGATGAAACTACTGAACAAACACACTAGAGAGGATGAAACTACTGAACAAACACACTAGAGAGGATGAAACTACTGAACAAACACTCTAGAGAGGATGAAACTACTGAACAAACACTCTAGAGAGGATGAAACTACTGAACAAACACACTAGAGAGGATGAAACTACTGGTGAACAAACACACTAGAGAGGATGAAACTATACTGAACAAACACACTAGAGAGGATGAAACTACTGAACAAACACTCTAGAGAGGATGAAACTACTGAACAAACACTCTAGAGAGGATGAAACTACTGAACAAACACTCTAGAGAGGATGAAACTACTGAACAAACACTCTAGAGAGGATGAAACTACTGGTGAACAAACACTCTAGAGAGGATGAAACTACTGAACAAACACTCTAGAGAGGATGAAACTACTGAACAAACACTCTAGAGAGGATGAAACTACTGAACAAACACTCTAGAGAGGATGAAACTACTGAACAAACACACTAGAGAGGATGAAACTACTGGTAAACAAACACACTAGAGAGGATGAAACTACTGAACAAACACTCTAGAGAGGATGAAACTACTGAACAAACACTCTAGAGAGGATGAAACTACTGAACAAACACTCTAGAGAGGATGAAACTACTGAACAAACACACTAGAGAGGATGAAACTACTGAACAAACACTCTAGAGAGGATGAAACTACTGAACAAACACACTAGAGAGGATGAAACTACTGAACAAACACACTAGAGAGGATGAAACTACTGAACAAACACACTAGAGAGGATGAAACTACTGAACAAACACTCTAGAGAGGATGAGACTACTGAACAAACACACTAGAGAGGATGAAACTACTGAACAAACACTCTAGAGAGGATGAAACTACTGAACAAACACACTAGAGAGGATGAAACTACTGAACAAACACTCTAGAGAGGATGAAACTACTGAACAAACACACTAGAGAGGATGGAACTACTGAACAAACACTCTAGAGAGGATGAAACTACTGAACAAACACTCTAGAGAGGATGAAACTACTGAACAAACACACTAGAGAGGATGAAACTACTGAACAAACACTCTAGAGAGGATGAAACTACTGAACAAACACTCTAGAGAGGATGCAACTACTGAACAAACACACTAGAGAGGATGAAACTACTGAACAAACACACTAGAGAGGATGAAACTACTGAACAAACACTCTAGAGAGGATGAAACTACTGAACAAACACTCTAGAGAGGATGAAACTACTGAACAAACACACTAGAGAGGATGAAACTACTGAACAAACACTCTAGAGAGGATGAAACTACTGAACAAACACTCTAGAGAGGATGAAACTACTGAACAAACACACTAGAGAGGATGAAACTACTGAACAAACACTCTAGAGAGGATGAAACTACTGAACAAACACACTAGAGAGGATGAAACTACTGAACAAACACACTAGAGAGGATGAAACTACTGAACAAACACTCTAGAGAGGATGGAACTACTGAACAAACACACCAGAGAGGATGAAACTACTGAACAAACACTCTAGAGAGGATGAAACTACTGAACAAACACTCTAGAGAGGATGAAACTACTGAACAAACACTCTAGAGAGGATGAAACTACTGAACAAACACTCTAGAGAGGATGAAACTACTGAACAAACACACTAGAGAGGATGAAACTACTGGTAAACAAACACTCTAGAGAGGATGAAACTACTGAACAAACACTCTAGAGAGGATGAAACTACTGAACAAACACTCTAGAGAGGATGAAACTACTGAACAAACACTCTAGAGAGGATGAAACTACTGAACAAACACACTAGAGAGGATGCAACTACTGAACAAACACTCTAGAGAGGATGAAACTACTGAACAAACACACTAGAGAGGATGGAACTACTGGTAAACAAACACACTAGAGAGGATGAAACTACTGAACAAACACTCTAGAGAGGATGAAACTACTGAACAAACACACTAGAGAGGATGAAACTACTGAACAAACACTCTAGAGAGGATGAAACTACTGAACAAACACACTAGAGAGGATGAAACTACTGAACAAACACTCTAGAGAGGATGAAACTACTGAACAAACACACTAGAGAGGATGAAACTACTGAACAAACACACTAGAGATGATGAAACTACTGAACAAACACTCTAGAGAGGATGAAACTACTGAACAAACACTCTAGAGAGGATGAAACTATACTGAACAAACACTCTAGAGAGGATGAAACTACTGAACAAACACACTAGAGAGGATGAAACTACTGAACAAACACACTAGAGAGGATGAAACTACTGAACAAACACTCTAGAGAGGATGAAACTACTGAACAAACACACTAGAGAGGATGAAACTACTGAACAAACACTCTAGAGAGGATGAAACTACTGAACAAACACTCTAGAGAGGATGAAACTACTGAACAAACACACTAGAGAGGATGGAACTACTGGTAAACAAACACACTAGAGAGGATGAAACTACTGAACAAACACACTAGAGAGGATGGAACTACTGAACAAACACTCTAGAGAGGATGAAACTACTGAACAAACACACTAGAGAGGATGAAACTACTGAACAAACACTCTAGAGAGGATGAAACTACTGAACAAACACTCTAGAGAGGATGAAACTACTGAACAAACACACTAGAGAGGATGAAACTACTGAACAAACTCTCTAGAGAGGATGAAACTACTGAACAAACACTCTAGAGAGGATGAAACTACTGAACAAACACTCTAGAGAGGATGAAACTATACTGAACAAACACTCTAGAGAGGATGAAACTACTGAACAAACACACTAGAGAGGATGAAACTACTGAACAAACACACTAGAGAGGATGAAACTACTGAACAAACACACTAGAGAGGATGAAACTACTGAACAAACACTCTAGAGAGGATGAAACTATACTGAACAAACACTCTAGAGAGGATGAAACTATACTGAACAAACACTCTAGAGAGGATGAAACTATACTGAACAAACACTCTAGAGAGGATGAAACTATACTGAACAAACACACTAGAGAGGATGAAACTACTGAACAAACACTCTAGAGAGGATGAAACTACTGAACAAACACACTAGAGAGGATGAAACTACTGAACAAATACACTAGAGAGGATGAAACTACTGAACAAACACACTAGAGAGGATGAAACTACTGAACAAACACACTAGAGAGGATGAAACTACTGAACAAACACTCTAGAGAGGATGGAATTACTGAACAAACACTCTAGAGAGGATGAAACTACTGAACAAACACTCTAGAGAGGATGAAACTACTGAACAAACACTCTAGAGAGGATGAAACTACTGAACAAATACACTAGAGAGGATGAAACTACTGAACAAACACACTAGAGAGGATGAAACTACTGAACAAACACACTAGAGAGGATGAAACTACTGAACAAACACTCTAGAGAGGATGGAATTACTGAACAAACACTCTAGAGAGGATGAAACTACTGAACAAACACTCTAGAGAGGATGAAACTACTGAACAAACACTCTATAGAGGATGAAACTACTGGTGAACAAACACACTAGAGAGGATGAAACTACTGAACAAACACACTAGAGAGGATGAAACTACTGGTGAGTAGGGCTGAACGATTAATCGATTTTAAATCGAAATCGCGATTTGAAATTATGCTATTAGCAAATCGCAAAACAAAAAAACGAATTTATTTATTATTTAAATTTTTTACTTTTGTTTTTTTAACCAGGAAGTCCCATTGCGATACAAGATCTCCTTTGCAAGTTGTTGTTATTGTTGTAGGAACGGTTTGGGAGAGGGAGGTAAGGTGTTTTAGATATGTGTGTTGTGAAGTTTAGACTTCAGAGAGGGAGAGTAAAGTACAGAAAAAAAGGTACCGGTATCGATTCCCAGGTAAAAAGAAACATTTTCAGGCTTGGTGTCCCGAACAGACCCACCGCGTAGGCCAGATGCAAGCGGCATTTTACAATAAACCTCTGTGGGGCTGGTTAAAAAAAATAATAATTATAATCGCAAATTTAATCGCAATCGCAATATCTGTCAGAAAAATCGCTATTAGATTATTTCCTAAAATGGTGCAGCCCTCCTGGTGAGGTGGAGCTTCGAGATGGTATTTAATTTAAAATTACTGCAACACGAGGATTCAATGTCCCCGATGCCTGATGCCGTCGCTGGTGGCCATATTCAAACTAATTTACTCTCAATAACTGTCAAACTAATGGGTCTCAAACTCAATTTACCTGGGGGCCGCTGGAGGTACAGTCTGGGTGAGGCTGGGCCGCATCAAATATTCCAAGTAGTATTTATTTTTATTTTTATGGAAATGTATGGTTGAAACATGCAAACATTCAAACGCACACACACTAATAAGCATTGGAGGCTTTTAACCAGGGCCAGACTGGGGAAATCATTCAGGCCAGGAAATATAGTGCGAAATATAGCCCCAGTCAGGCCACTTTTTAAGCGGGGGGTCCCCCACCAGGAGATTTTGTGTTACAAAGACTTCATTTCCTGCATTCTGGTGCAGGAATTGTTTTATTTGTACCCTTTAAATGCCAGTGTTTGTGATGACTGCAAAAAAAAAATTAGTTTTGGATTTCTTTCTTTTCTTTTTTTTTTTAAATCATCTGGGGGGCCGCACAATATCATCCAGCAGGCCGCAATTGGCCCGCGGGCCGCGAGTTTGAGACCCCTGACTACATCAACGTGTGCAAAACATGGATGTTTGTGAGATTATGTGCAAAATAAATCAGCATATTTATTTGGATGAAGTGCCCCTTTTAATTTACCGTGTTTCCGGTGGTGGTCAGGAGGCACAGTTCCACTACAAGCTGCAGGCAAGAACGTATCTTTATTCATTATATATATTAATTATTAATCATAACTTTAATTATGATGCTCCAACTGGCCAGCATGCAGCACGGAGGTCAGTGTAAGGTACAAGTTAAAGTAAGCCAGTAAAAAGTTCAACATGTCCTAAAAGTAAAGTACATACACATCGAAACTGTACTTTGTCATTTTAAATACTGTACTTATACTTGTTTTTTTACTGAATTCACCCCCTTCTCTTCTATCTCTCCATCTCTCCGTCGCTCCATCTCATTCCATGTAGGGCTTCATTGCGTGGCCTCTGTCACATTCACATTGTTTAGGTTCCAGCCTGGAGCTGTTTTGTCTGAAATAGGGGTATATACACACACACACACACACACACACACACACACACACACACACACACACACACACACACACACACACACACACACACACACACACACACACACACACACACGCGCGCACACACACACACACACACACACACACACGCGCGCACATGCACGAGCGCACACACACACACACACACACACACACACGCACATGCACGAGCGCACACACACACACGCACATGCACGAGCGCACACACACACACACACCCACACCCAGACCCACACACACACACACACACACACACCCACACCCAGACCCACACACACACACACACACACACACACACACACACACACACACACACACACACACACACACACACACACACACACACACACACACACACACACACACACACACACACACACACACAGACACACAGAGAGAGAAGGCAGGTACCTTCATGCCAAGGGTGAGTAGAGGATATGGGCTTATTGAAGCTTAGTCTAGACTAGCTTTACATTGGCTTGTTGTGACATCCTGCATGCTGCATAGTATTGTGTGTACAGTGTGTTTCTATAATCCATTTGTAGCCCATACAGCAACATAGAGCTATGTCTGTTGTTGTTGCTGTTGTCTATTGTATTGTTTTGTGGTGGTGGTTATTGTACTGTTTTGTGGTTGTCTTGTATGGTATAGGTTGCATGGTTTGAAATAAACGGAACCAAAAAAAAATATAAAAAGAAAAAGCACAAAATGCTCCCAATGTACAAATGGAGACGAAGGGACATTTATGCACATGTATTGGGACTGCCCACCAGTTAAGGCATTCTGGAAAGATGTGACCCATCAATTATCAAAACTCGTATCTTGGAATATACCAGTACACCCCTCTGTATTGCTTTTAAATTATGTTTTTGAGTTTGCAGTAAATCCACAGCTAAAGAGATTGGTCTTATCGGGTATCACAGTAGCTAAAAAACTGATCGCATCACGCTGGTTTCAACCGGAAAAAATGTGCCGGAAAGTTTGGTCTCTTACATATCTCGATGTGATATATCAAGAAATATCTACAGCAAGAATTCTGGGTCTCAACGAATCCAAAATGTCAATGTGGGTAGAAGTGGTGGAGAGAATAAAAGCTAGCTTATAATGGTAGTGTCTGGTTAGGAGTGAGGGATAATGGAGGTACTATCCAAGGAGGGGTCCGGGAGGGGGGGGTTCGAGCTGGAGCATATGTGTGTAGGGTTTTAGAAAATAGGTATTAGGGGTATGTCCTATATAAACATTTGTATAATTGTTAATTTCGCTGGATATACACTGTATACGGTAAAATATTATTATAGACTTTTTTTTTTGTCTTGTTTCTGTACTTGCATGTAATTTTAACCACCTTGACTGTTAGTTTCATTATGCATTATGTGTTGAGTACTGACTTTTAATAATTTTTGTTTTGCAATAATAAAAAAAAAAAAAAAAAAAAAAAAAAAAAAGCCAGAATGCTCAGTGTAACCGCGGGACGACAGGATTCCATCACTGTCTGTGACCCAGACGGAAGATACATCGTAGCTGATTGGGACCTCATACAAGCACACGGGTCGGTGCTACTGTGGTGGTTGTTGTTGTTGTTGTTGTTGATGATGACGATGGTGGTGGTAGTGGTAGTTGGGGTGACAGTGGCTCAGGACTAGGTCCGAGTGGTCGTCTGGTAATCTGAAGGTTCAAATCCTGGCTCCTCCTCCCGGCAGCGTGTCGATGTGTCCTTGTCGAGCAAACACTGAACCCCCCTAACTGCTCCCTGTATGAGCAGGTGGACACCTTGCCGTCGGTGTGTGAGTGTGTGAGTGAGTCAGTGAATCTGAGGCACGAGTTGCACAGCACTTTGGATAAAAGCTCTACATGAATGCAGTAGAAGCTAGAGCCATATGAAATCCGTTTTATTTTTTTCCAAATTCCATTTTATTTTTTTCCAAATTCCGTTTTTTCCGTTTTAATATTTCAGAATTCTGTATTTTGCTTTGTACGCTCATTTTACCATCAGAAATAGTGTCTAATAAGTGGGAATGAATAAATGTCCACAATTTAATAAGATATAACAGTCCATTTAATAGGGCTGTCTTAAATACTTCGAAGCTTCGTTCGATGGGCATGGGATTCGAATATGAAAATAAAATTCGATTATTAAAAAAATAAAAAATATAAAAAGGTATATATATTTTTGCTAAATCAACTCTGCCTCTCTTTGTTAACTACAACAAGCAATGCTGTTTGTTATTTAAGATGAGGTCGGACTCTGCACTGACAGATTTGTGTTCATTGTGCTGCTTTTATGAAGCCTCAAATGACTGCTTACAATATTTCATGAAAGCAAAGTGTTTTGTTTGTCTAATATTTAAAAAGGTTTCAACTTTACAGCACTGACAAAGTTGAACAAAGTGCTGTACAAGTCCCACAACATAAAAAAAAAAAAAATAAAAAAAAAAATAAGATTTCTTTTTTTAATTACATTTTTTTTTATAGTTGATTCCATTTTTATTGCTCAATTCCGCGATTCCGTCCGCGATTCCGTGATCGCGGATTCCATATGGCTCTACACTGAACCCCCTAACTGCTCCCTGTATGGGCAGGTGGACACCTTGCCGTCGGTGTGTGAGTGTGTGAGTGAGTCAGTGAATCTCTGAGGAATCACGAGTTGCACAGCACTTTGGATAAAAGCTCTACATGAATGCAGTAAAGAAGCGTGTCTCCTGGTTGGTTCTTCCTCCAGGGACGTCTGAAGCTCCCTCTCTCTCTCAGCGACGCCCTGCTTCACACTCCTTCACACGGTCCGTACATTCACACCCGGGAGCTGCTGCCCAGTGGAGGCTGTTGTACATGTTGTTTTAATAACCCTTTCACTACCACACGACAGAAGGTTAACCCCCTTTACTATGTGGTAGTAAAGGGTTAACCTTCTGTAGTGTGGTAGTGAAAGGGTTAACCCGTTGTCGTGTGGTGGTGAAAGGGTTAACCTGCTGTGTTGTGGCAGTGAAAGGGTTAGCACCCTTTGTCGTGTGTCAGTGAAAGGGTTAACCTTCTGTAGTGTGGTAGTGAAGGGTTAGCCGTCTGT
>NW_028170857.1:0-2500 GCF_963971535.1 Notolepis coatsorum | reverse complement strand
TAGCTATGAAGAAAAGTAAAGTTAGTATTGCTTCATATTTTCGACGCGTTCGACCTCCTATAGTGAGCCGAACTGAACTGAACTCAGACACACGGAGAGAGCTGCGGCGTCTGCTGCTCCTCCTCCTCCAGCCCTCCCGCACCCGTGGCTGTTGTAAACACTAGTCTCTAGTGGGACACTGGGACCTCGGTGAGCCGGCTAGCTACTGATATCAACAAATGCTCCAGTAAGTCTAGTAGTGCATGATAGCTCGCGTTAGCTTACTGTTCAAAACGAAATGTCCCATTAAACTAAATAGTTCAGATAGCTCCTGATATCAATGTCTAGTTATAACACTGAGTCGATGCGTATTCGAGCTGAGGGCACGCTGAATATAGTCAATAGGGTCCAGCTGCAGCGCCGGATAATCCTGGCCGTAGCTGGAGGCTACAGTATAGGGTCCAGCTGCAGCTCCGGGGAATCCTGGCCGTAGCTGGAGGCTACTCAGTACACACAGACAGTGGAGCTGGTTGCATATAGCGAGCATTTAGACTTGTTGCGTGGTGGCGATGTCTCGCAGATAATACAACTACAAGTATGATTATATAATATATATATTTTATTGAAAATAAATTATATAAAACAATCGATATAAATAATGGTAAAATTGTTATTTAAAAATTTGCCCCTAAAAAATATTTTTTGGCCCTAAATTTCTCATTTAGGGGCAAATGTGCCCCTAGTGAAAAAGCTTAGCGTACAGCCCTGCTATAACATGTCAGACCAGCAGGCGTCATGGTCGACTATAACATGTCAGACCAGCAGGCGTCATGGTCGACTATAACATGTCAGACCAGCAGGCGTCATGGTGGACTATAACATGTCAGACCAGCAGGCGTCATGGTGGACTATAACATGTCAGACCAGCAGGCGTCATGGTGGTGGACTATAACATGTCAGACCAGCAGGCGTCATGGTGGTTGACTATAACATGTCAGACCAGCAGGCGTCATGGTGGACTATAACATGTCAGACCAGCAGGCGTCATGGTGGTGGACTATAACATGTCAGAGCAGCAGGCGTCATGGTGGACTATAACATGTCAGACCAGCAGGCGTCATGGTGGTCGACTATAACATGTCAGACCAGCAGGCGTCATGGTGGTCGACTATAACATGTCAGACCAGCAGGCGTCATGGTGGTCGACTATAACATGTCAGACCAGCAGGCGTCATGGTGGTCGACTATAACATGTCAGACCAGCAGGCGTCATGGTGGACTATAACATGTCAGACCAGCAGGCGTCATGGTCGACTATAACATGTCAGACCAGCAGGCGTCATGGTGGTCGACTATAACATGTGAGACCAGCATGACACACACACACACACACACAAATACATAGACAAACACACACTGCCCTATGCTGTTCTGTCCTTTCAATTCAAAGGAGGATTTGGATGCTCACGTGTGTATGTGTGTGTGTGTGTGTGTGTGTGTGTGTGTGTGTGTGTGTGTGTGTGTGTGTGTGTGTGCGTGTGTGTGTGTGTGTGTGTGTGTGTGTGTGTGTGTGGTGTGTGTGTGTGTGTGTGTGTGTGTGTGTGTGCATGTGTATGGGCGTGTGTGTGTGTATGGGTGTGTGTGTGTGTACGTGTGTGTGTGTGTGTTGGGTGCGGCATGTGAAGGGCAGTTTAGCCCTGCTGGTTAGAATTCTAATGAGCATCACACACACACACACACACACACATACACACACACACATACACACACACACACACACACACACACACACACACACACAGAGACACGGCCAGCCAGACAAGCAGCTGATAATGAGCCTTGATTTTCATACGATTCAGACAGGTCAGCTGGAGAGGTGTGTGCGTGTGCATGGGTGTGGGTGTGTCTGTATGGGTGTGGGTGTGTCTTGTGTGTGTGTGGGGTGTGTGGGTGTGTGTGTGCTCTTGTACCTCTATGCTTGTGAGGACTACATGTCCCCATCAGGATAGAAAGCAAGTAGAAGTAATACACTATAGTATAATGTTATCATTAGCATAGCAGTTAGCCTGCACTGAGGAGAGGTATTAAACTACCATGTTAGCATTAGCATAGCAGTTAGCCTGCACTGAGGAGAGGTATTAAACTACCATGTTAGCATTAGCATAGCAGTTAGCCTGCACTGAGGAGAGGTATTAAACTACCATGTTAGCATTAGCATAGCAGTTAGCCTGCACTGAGGAGACACAGTTTAATATGGGACAGCCCTGGATTAGCATGCTAAAGTTAGACTCATCTCCTCTCCTCTCCTCCTCTCCTCCTCTCCCCTCCTCATCTCTCCTCCTCTCCCCACCTCGTCTCTCTCCTCTCTCCTCCTCCTCTCCTCACCTCTCCTCGTCTCTCCTCCTCACCTCTCCTCCTCTCTCCTCATCTCTCCTCCTCATCTCTCCTCATCTCTCCTCCTCATCTCTCCTCATCTCTCCTCATCTCTCCTCCTCATCTCTCCTCATCTCTCCTCCTCTCC
>NW_028170858.1:0-2000 GCF_963971535.1 Notolepis coatsorum | reverse complement strand
GGCGGAATAGGTAACAAAGGGTTGAAGAAATATTGTCTGAACTGTCAGATGCAAACTGGCTGTGTGACATAACCGAGCATCTCGCTCAATTGAATAAGAAGCTGTAGGGACGCAAACAAGTCCCACCCAAAACTTGACCAATATAGTTGTGAACTGAGGCCCCGTTTAGACGAGCGTTTTGTGAACAGAAACCGCAAAAGTCATCTTGCGGTTTCACTTTTAATTTTACGTTTAGACGAGCGTTTTGGAGTGGAATTCTCCGTGCAGACGACGCTGTAACGACGGAGACCCGCTGTCACACGATTGGCGCATATGTCACATGACGTGCTGTGAAGACCCGCCCTACTCTGCCTCTGATTCGCAGACTGTGGATGGGGAATGTGATTGCACCAAAGCAGAGTCACTCACAGACAGTGGGTCCACTCACGGTCTCACGCCGCGGGACAGATTCTTGTGTATTTAACCCTTTCACTGCCACACCACAGCCGGTTGTGTGATAGTAAAGGGGTAACCTTCTGTCGTGTGGCAGTGAAAGGGTTAAAAGTACTGCCAATGTAGCCTTCAGGTGATCTCCGTTGATATAAGTCAGACATACTTGCTTTGTTTACGTCTCGGCTACTGGCGCATACCTGCTACCTGTGACGTAAGCAGTACGCGCGACCAGAGCCGTGACAACCCGTTCGTCATCGTTTTAACAGATTTATACGTTTTGATAGTTTAGACGAGATCGCAAAGCTTTTGCGTTTCTAGGAATTCCACCCTGGAAGGTAGTCTCACTTTTTTGCGGTTTCACCCCGTAAAAACGCCGTTTCCGTATAAACGAAAGGCACATCCGCAAAAATATTTTTGCGGATTCACCTGCTAGTGTTTCCGTCTAAACGGGGCCTGAGACAACCCTTATTTTGTTATTTTTGAGTACAGTTACAGTTGTGTGTTCATGCAGACACATAATAGCAATTTCATTACGAATTGAAAATGGGGGACCCTGATGTAAACAAGTCGAAAGTCTTTCTCTGGTCTGCATCCCCTTAACAATTGTGTGTATTGAGCTGTACTGTACTGTACCCATTCTGCAATCTGTTAATTAAAGTTAATTAAACTATCTTCCATTAGTTGGATGTATGGCCTCTGCAAGGTTGTGTGCAGCCATTTGTTTTTGTAACATCTGCTACATCTGTCCCACGTGTTCTTTGCAGCTCACAGTTGTTAGTGCTGCCCCTCTTGACTGTGACAAAAAGGTTTTGAACAAACTTAATGTCATAGCTTGTATTTGATGATATTATTCTTTGTTATTTACTTGAATGGTTTGATCATTGATTGGTGGAGTAATATGGGGTTCTGATAAACTAAAATTATTTGTTAAAATAACATAAGCTAACATATATTTTTACATTTATGCAAATGAATATGCAATATGTATAACTTGAATAAGTAATAAATACAGAAACACCATGTTTAACAATATGTAAATGTGTAGCTACATTTATTTTACATTACATTAACATTTATACAGTCTTTGGCCCTTTGAGGGCAACCATAATGCTGATGTGGCCCTCTGTGAAAATGAGTTTGACACCCCTGCTCTACAGTAACTGACCTGAGACCCTCTACAGTAACTGACCTGAGACCTGAGACCCTCTACAGTAACTGACCTGAGACCCTCTACAGTAACTGACCTGAGACCCTCTACAGTAACTGACCTGAGACCCTCTACAGTAACTGACCTGAGACCCTCTACAGTAACTGACCTAAAAGGAAAGCACTTCAACCAACTCCTCCCAGTGTATCAGACAAAGATTAGGATTCAGACCAGTGGGATATAGTACTAAGATATTAGTATTACGGCGGTCAGGTGGCGTAGCGGAGATTGTGCTCGTCACCAATGCAAGAGGCTGCGGTCTCGACTCCCGGAGAGTCAGCATTGCCTTGGCTCGGGCTGAACGCTATACTAACTCGTTTGGCTGAGTTAGGGGGGAGGGAAGCCGTGGATGGGTCCTGGG
>NW_028170859.1:0-1000 GCF_963971535.1 Notolepis coatsorum | reverse complement strand
CCGAATTCTACCCGCATTTGGCGGGTGGCGGGTGTTAATGTCAAGATGAATGTATGTATGTATGATAATGTATATGAAGGTGTATATGATCATGTCGGAAGGTATATGATAATATGAAATGAATGTTTGGTGTGTGTATGTGTGCGTGCGTGCGTGCTGCTCAGAGTCGCAGCCGCTCCGTCACACAGAGTCTCAGTGTAACACGAGCACAGACGTTCTCCTTACCTCCTTCTCCATCTGCAGGCCCTCTGCGCGGATGTTCCTCTCAAACACCTCCCTCTTCTCCGACTGAGTGCTGGACTTCCTGTAGACCAGGATGTAGTCGATGCGGCACTTGCCGTCACTGAAGCAGAGGCCGCTGGACTTGCTCCGTCCACTCTGAGACACAGACAGTGGTGCCTTATTTTGAAAGTGTGAACCTGTACCCTCATATCATGTAAAATAATGAATTTGAAGATGGCTCAACAAGACCCAAAACTCTGTGCCTGGTCACAAATAGTATAGTTGTGCTCTCAGATCAAAGACCTCTTCAGTGACTCACAGGACTCCCACACAGTCTCATCAGAAAACGTAAATAAAGTACTAATCGACCACAGGAACATTTTTACATAATGTACGTTATGTTGTAGCCATAAGTAATATATTTCCATCTTGTATAAGTAATATATTTACGTCTTGTATAAAGAATATATTTACGTCTTGTATAAGTAATATATTTACGTTTTGTATAAGTAATATATTTACGTCTTGTATAAATAATATATTTACGTCTTGTATAAGTAATATATTTACGTTTTGTATAAGTAATATATTTACGTCTTGTATAAGTAATATATTTACGTCTTGTATAAGTAATATATTTATGTCTTGTATAAGTAATATATTTACGTATTGTATAAGTAATATATTTACGTCTTGTATAAGTAATATATTTATGTCTTGTATAAGTAATATATTTACGTCTTGTATAAATAATATATTTACGTCTTGTATAAGTAAT